>NC_048423.1:127495-137625 GCF_013103735.1 Etheostoma cragini | reverse complement strand
AGAGGGAGGAGGTGGAGGAGGAGGAGGAGGAGGTGGAGGAGGAGAGGGTGGAGGAGGAGGAAGTGCACTCTAGAAACTTTTGAGTGCTAATTTCCGTCCGACAGTGCGCCTGAAATGAGGAAGAATTGAGATTTCATATGTTAAAAAAAACATGTTTTTATGGATACCAGTAATTATGTTCTTTTGTTATTCAATCATTTTAATAACCAATTAATTCTTTGCTGTATGAAACGATAAGAAATTGTAAAAAAAAAAAAAAGGTCTTGAATAGTCCTTAAAATTGCAGTTTCTTTCCCTCAACTTAACAAGCCAATTATATAAAACACAGGAAAGCAGCAAATCTGATTTAAACAATAATATTAATAATAATAATAAGAGTTTTTTTTCTACTTTATAGACTTAAAGGTAATCTGAAAACACGTCCAGGACTAATGTTGGAGGAAAAAAATGCAGTCTCATTTAAAAAAAATTGCAATAGTTCATGTAGATTTTTGTACTAGTGCATATATATTATTATATATAATTGTGCCAGTTTAGCGTTGATTGTCATATCAATAACAGACGGCTGTGTCTTAGCCAATCAGCTTCAAGCTCCGCTATAATCAACAAATGCAATGTCCAACCCCGGGGTTCCTGCTCTCAAACCAGTCAGCTGTATGTCAACATGTGTCTACCTGTGTGTGTTGTGTGTGTGAGAGAGTGTGTACACGTGTGTGTGTATAAATGTCTGTTATGGTCACAGGTTTTTTTTTAGTGTATGTGTGTGAGAAGAATGAGGAGAAATCCCCGAAAAGTAAAGCTAACACAGACGTTGCACGAGGGTGGAGGAGGAGGGTGGACTAGTGTGCATGTGGTGGGGGTGAGGTACGTTCAAGAGGACGATCGTTTTGTCACGTTACGCAGTGTTAACAAATACAAGGTTTTTCTTCTGGACTTTAAAAAAAAAGTGGATTTAATCTTCAATCAATGTTTTCTTGTTGCCTCACGTCCTCTCTTCTTCTTCCTCCCCCTGCACCCGTGCACATGCAGATATATGTCCTCCGCCAAAATAAAAGTAAAAACCAGGAACTTTAAGGAACCAGACCTTGTCACTGGGGTGGTACCCTCTAAGGTACATTGTTGTATCTTGAGTAAGAGGATCCAATTTGAACCCTTAGCTGTTTGCAGGGCTGTAGTACTCGAGTCCGATCTGGGACTCGAGTCCGGACTCGAGAACATTTCTCTATGGTTAGTTAGAGTTACGTAGTGTTAAACGTCAAAAAAAGTGACAAACATGAGAAAGAAAGTGTCAAAAGTGTTGAAAAAAGGGACAAAAAAGTAAGAAAAAGGTAAAAACATTGACAAAACCTCGTCAACAAAAGTGTAGATTTTCAATGTTGACAGGAAGACAACACAAGGGTTAAAGGCATTCAATGTTGATGTGCAATATTTTTATAAATTTAGCTATGAGACTTATGTGATTTGGCTAAATTGGTGGATAACTGCTACCAGAACACATCTGGAGCTCTACAACCGGAGATTAAAAAAAAACAAAACAACAGTTTTACATCAAAGTCTGCAGCTTCCCAAATCCTAAATAACACTGAAACAGCAGCCGAATCGCAAAGTAACATTTAAAAATCCAGTTTTATTTAATGTCACGTGTTTTAAAGATGAACTGCATAAAGACAGCAGTGGAAACTGGTCCTCCACCTCTTTGTTTGTCTGTTCATGACCCCCCCAAATATCCCCTCCTCTGTGCACCTGTTGTAATTGAGCCTCCCCTCTTCCCCGTCCACTGGTTACAAAATGGCCGCCACTGAAAACTGCAATGGCCCCCCCCCCCCTCCTCCTGATTGGCAGTTTGGTCGCCGCCATCTTGTTTTCCTGTTCTCGGTGGCCAAAACAAAAAAACAAGGAAATGTAATAATCATTGTTTGGTAACTGTTTTTAGTGCTGTTTTTGAAAGCGTTACGAGTATTTTCTAACATGTTACAACAAAAGATTGTAGTGTACAAATTCACATTTATAAAATATATATATATAGATATATATGAGAAATGTATGTTCTAATGCAATAAAGAGAGATCAAGAATTATGAAAAGTGGATTGAACTGATTATTTATATTTATTTGTGTACTTATAAGTCTGCTTATTTAACATGTTGGTTTGTCAGTCAGTTTTAAAAATTTGAATTTAGGGACAAAATATTGAGTATTTCTTAATTAATTTCCTAAACTTAAGCCTAGCCAAGCATATCTGCTTTTATGCTGAGTTCATGAGTGTAAGTTCCCAACTCTGACAGTGCTAAAGCTAAATTTAAGGAAGATATTCCAACGGCATTTGATTTAATGTTCCTTAATATAACAGAGGACTCCTCTGCAAACTTTAGTCTTCCTCCCAAATTAACACCGTGCTATTGCTCCTGGTCCTGGTCTGTTACTAGCCTGGAAACCCAGAGCCAAATCCAAAAGATTAAGGGTCTGGCATCAAGTAATAAAAGTTGCCATATCACGACAACCCCCAGGGGGGCGTATCCAGACCCCCCATGCGCTTAGCTAGCAGCTGAGCTAACTGGTAGATTAGACTGTCCTCTGTTCAGCTCGGCTCTGGCCCCGCCCACATCAGACACACCGATGTGATTGGTGCAGCTCGGCTCTGGCCCCGCCTACATCAGACACACCGATGTGATTGGTGCAGCTCGGCTCTGGCCCCGCCTACATCAGACACACCCATGTGATTGGTGCAGCTCGGCTCTGGCCCCGCCTACATCAGACACACCCATGTGATTGGTGCAGCTCGGCTCTGGTCCCGCCTACATCAGACACACCGAAGTGATTGGTGCAGCTCTGCTACAAGGGCATAGTTAATGAGCAGCATTACTCGATGCAAGAGTAACTCTATTTCCCTTCTACTCCACTCTCAGAGGCAAATGTTGTACTTTTTAATCCACTAATATTTATTTGACAGCTTTAGTTACTTCACAGATTCAGATTAACTCAACATATACATGCTAGTGGATTGTAATTATAGATATGCAGTGGCGTAGGGGTACCGATCCACCACACAGCAGCAGAGACCACTACGGGGCACCTTCAGGTCCCGGACAGCGTGCCACCTGTCGGCCTTCTCGTCAAAGCGCTCCACCTTGGAGAGGGTCCCGTGATTGTCAAATCCTCCGACCACGTACAGCTGGTCCTCCAACACGGCGACGCCAAAGCTGCTGCGGGGGTAAATCATGGGATTCGCCGCGCTCCACTGGTCCGACAGCGGGTCGTAGGCGATGACCCTGCTCGTATGGGAGCGATTTCTGTAGCCCCCGATCTACGAGAGGAAGGATGGAACATGTAAATATCTTACTTGAGAAACACACTACACTGGACAAATACTTCAGATATATAGAAATCCCTTTTTAACACCAAAATTATGGAGTAGTTTTAATTTGAATCTGTTTATTGGGGAAATTACCATTTACACTCTGTGTCCACACTTTGTTAGTTATCACACACAGTCCTGAACTGCGAACACACACACACACACACACACACACACACACATGCACTAATGGAGAGATGTCAGTGTGGGGGGGCTACAACTTGAACCAGCGCCCTGAGCGGTTGTGGGGGGGTACGGTGCCTTGCTCAAGACCACCCAGTGGCAGTGCCCAGGAGGTGAAGTGGCACCTCTCCAGCCACCAATCCACACTCCGTACTTTTTGGTCCATATGGGGACTTGAACCGGCGACCCTCCGGTTGCCAACCCAACTCCCCACGGACTGAGCTACTGCCACCCCAAGTGTTAGCAGGGGTACGTGGGGGTGTCGCTGATGTGTCGATGTTTTTCAGCTCTGCTTACTACGTATATTTTGTCTTTGAAGGCGGCAACCCTTGCGGCGTTACACCCGACCCCCATGGGGGCGATCAGCGTCCACTGGTTGGCGTCGGGGGTGTAGCACTCGGCACTCGACAGAGGGTCGTTCCTTTTGAAACCCCCGCAAATGTAGACCTAGGAAAGAAAAACAAAAGGTCAGTTATCGTTAGTCGTCGTCAACATGTATTCATTTTCCGGCGAGTGATGAGTTAACCCCCGTGTTGTCTTCCCGTTAACCTTGAACTTGCCCTTCCCAGTAAGGATCTAATTGTTTTTGTGCTTTTCCGATGTTTTGGTTGTTTCTTCTGATTTTTTTTGCCACTTTTTACATGTTTTCGGCGCTTAAAAAAAAAAAAAAACTGAGCTTTTTTAATAACAGGTTTTACACTTATTCGTGGAGTTCATGGTCAACAAACCTCATTTATATCAAATGATGTGTGTTGAGCTCTCTGTTTTAGCTACAGAGTGAGACATCTCACCTCTGTACCATCTTTGTTGGGAGTCGCACATGGGCAGTAGCTAGGCAAGGACTACTAGCCAGTCAGAAGCAGAGAAAATAGGGGCCCTGACAGTACCTAGGTAAGGACTACTAGCCAGTCAGAAGCAGAGTGTGAGGACCCTGACAGTACCTAGGTAAGGACTACTAGCCAGTCAGAAGCAGAGTATGAGGGCGTGCCATGCTAGCAGCTAGATGAGCATTATAACGTGACGCATGTTTATCATGGAAGTAGAGGCTGGACCACAAGAGAGTTTTCTCTGGAAGATGGTAAGTCCCTTTGGGTGGATTTTCTCTTTTTAAACCTACACAATGCACAGAAAAGATATATAACACAATGAAGGAAAGGGAAAAGGCCTGAAATGAGCACTTTAAGGTTTTGTTTTCCACCATTTCCATCAGTTCAACTACCTTGCCGTGTAGTGTTGCCGTGCCGGCATTGCTCCTCTTCTCGTTCATTGGTGCGACCAGGGTCCACTGGCTGATGTCCGGCTGGTATCGCTCCACGGTTCTGAGCTTCTCATTTCCATCGCAGCCTCCCATGGCGTAGATGCAGCCGTTCAGCGCCACCACGCTGACGTAGCATCGGACCACGTGCATGGGCCCCACGTCATGCCAGGTCTGAGTCTCGAGGTCCAGCTTCCGCGCACTCCTTAAATACTTTAGGCCGTCAAATCCTCCGACGCAGTAGACAAATCCACTGAGGAAGACGCACCCGTGGAAGGCTCGAGGAGCCTCCTTGTTGATCAGTCTCACCCAGCGGTCGGTCCGAACGTTGTATACCTCCATCCTGTTGGTTGGGCAATCATTTGCCCAACCGGCGGTGGCAAATAGCGCCGCAGGGGGCAGGCGTGCGCGCTGCAGAGGTCGGTGTGTACTGGACTCCTGCAGGGTCTTCATGGCTTGAATCACCATTTTCGTGCACAACGGACTCGTGGTCACAAGAGGGTTCGTGCTCACTGTGTTCATCAAGTACTCACTGGGCATCAGCAGCAGGCGCACCTGCACGGAGACAAGAGGGGAACTGGTAGAGATCACATGGGGATTCAACTCATGCAGTATCGATCTTTTACTACGTATGTGTTGGTCATTTTGTCTGCTTGACAGTCCCATTTTGCAGCAATGAAACTGAAGTGAGATGAACAGACAACATTTCCTCTTGGGGATTTCATTTGAAATTGGAAAAAAGGTTATAAACTGCAATATATGAGTTCTAAAGATATCAATCAATGAAGTGACAGTTTTGTGTAGACACTCCAATAGGTGTTGATGTTTCGTACCGCAAAAGTACACCTAGGGAAGAAAAAGGTCAGTTATTTTCAGCAAAGGAGGAGTTAACCCTTGTGTTTTCTTCCTGTTGCCCTTTCAGGTCAAAATTGAATTTTTTTTGTGCCTTTCACAATATTTTGGCGCTTTTTCTGATTTATTTGTCACTTTTTCCAATGTTTTTGTCTTTTTTTAAATTTATTGGTCACTTTTTCCAATGTTTTTGTCTTTGTTTCTGATTTATTGGTCACCTTTTCCCATGTTTTTGTCGTTATTTCTGATTTATTTTTCACTTTTTCCAGCTTTTGGTGCTTTTTAAAGAAAACCTAAGCTGGTTTAATAACAGGTTTTACACTTATTCTTGGATTTCATCCTCAACAAACCTCATTTATATCAAATGATATGTGCGTTTTTAGTTAAATAGGCCGAAATTATGAGTTATTTTGACTAATAGTGAAGATCAGAGGATGTTGAGTGGAGCTCAGATGGGTAGATGTCAAAGTTTAGTTCGGATACTGTTTGGAAACCATTAAAAAAAGAATTCAAATGCTATAAGAATAAATAAAACGGAAAAGCAAAGAACCGGTTCGATATTTGGCACTGAATCAGAACCAAGTCGTGAAAAGACACATAATTGGTTTGAGCAAAACCAGACAACATGACCCCCCCTCCCGATCTCCCTGACTAAATAATGATGTCAATTGAAATTGCAGTTCAGTCTGATTATCGGGCGGGAAAAATGACACAATTGTTATTTAAACTGTTGCAGTCTATGCAAGTGCCTGTACAGTTGGCACAGTATCTCCATATTGGAGCACCAGGTCCTCAAGATGATCCAGTCTTCAGTTACCTTGCTCAGCAGGGTGGCCATGTGACAACTGCGTTCCTCAGGAGCGAATGCGATCCAACTGAGGACAGCCTGAAACACGATGCTCTCCTGACTCGCGTTGAGCTCGTCCTCCTTAATCAAATCGGCCAGCTGCTCCACAGAAAGCCGCAGGAACGTCAGCGAGAACCCTGCGACCTCCTTAAAGTGATGCAGCATGTGAAGGTAGGCCTTGTTCCTCAGATCAGGACATCTGTGGGTGTCCGCCAGCATCCATATGTGGACGCAGTTCTTGGAACTAAGAAGCTGCTCCAGGAAGTTGCTGCAGGCCTGCATGATGCCCTCGACGCTGAAGAAGTCTGCTCCCGCCAACAGCTCCAGCACGTTCTCCTCCGTCACCACAACAGAGCCGGTGTAGGCGTACTCCACAATGAGATTCATTACACTGGGGGACACCTGGGAAAAAGGGTAGACCTGCTGCCCTGACGTTGATGATTTGCTGCTGAAGAGATCTCTGTGGAATCAAGATCAAAAGAACCAGCATTTTAGGAGGAGATCTCTATCGTACTTCTACAACTTCTACTCAAATCCGCATTTAAAGAGTATTACTCCGATTATAGCATTTCAGTCTAACCATGGACAAGAAAGGATAAAACCACGAGGCCACAGACCCAAAGGTGACATCTTTTCTTCTTGCACACATTTGGGAGGCTTGCACCATCTCAACATTTCAGAAAAATCTTAAAACACTCTTCTTTAATATAAGCTAATATAGCTGGCTCAGGTTTCCGTAGGACTAGCCCTCAGTTCCCCTTCAAGGGGAACTCGAACCGCGTTGGTTACGACACTAGAGGCGTTTCCCATAGCGTCGTAACCAACGCAGTGTCTCGTTCCCCTATCTCGGGGAACAAGGGTTACATACGTAACCCGAGACGTTCCCCTTCGAGGGGAACTCGAACTGCGTCATGTTGTCCTCATGTTGCCTTCATGTTGCCTTCATGTTTTCCTCATGTTGCCTTTATGTTGTCTTCATGTTGTCCTCATGTTGTCCTCATGTTGCCCTCATGTTGTCCTCATGTGGTCCTCATGTTGTCCTCATGTTGTCCTCATGTGGTCCTCATGTTGTCTTCATGTTTCCCTCATGTGTTCCTCATGTTGTCCTCATGTTGCCTTTATGTTGTCTTCAAGTTGTCCTCATGTTGTCCTCATGGTGTCCTCATGTTGTCCTCCTGTTGTCCTCATGTTGTCCTCATGTTGTCTTCATGTTGTCCTCATCGTGTCCTCATGTTGCCTTCATGTTGTCCTTATGTTGTCCTCATGTTGTCCCCATATTTCCCTCATGTTGTTCTCATGTTGTCCTCATGATAATTCCTTATTTCTGTTTTTCCAACTCAAACATTAAGTATCATTTCCTATAAATGAGGTTTATTGACCATAAATTCCCAAAATAACTGTACAACTATAGTTAATAAGTGAGTGTTACGTAGTGTCGAACGTCCAAAAAGTGACAAACATTGAAAAAAGCGTCAAAAGTGTTGAAAAAAGGGACAACAACATAAGAAAATGTTAAAAACATCGATAATAAGCATCAACAAAAGGGTTGTTTTTCAAGACCCTTGTGTTGTCTTCCTTTTTCCCCTTATCTCAACAATTTTTATTTATTTTTTTGATTTCAACGCCTGTTTCCAACATTTTTATTTTTATATAAAACAAGACTTTGAAAATGGATTAAATTTGACCCAAAGACAATCCGAGGGTTAAGTGTTTGGTGCTGGGAAGGTACAGTGTGTTCATCAGGACAGACAAAACCAAAACAGTTGTTGACCTGTTCAGGGGTTCAGCCGTCTGTGTTATCTTTCAAACCACTTCTTGTTTTCTTGTCAACCAACACTGTGACATTTACATTTAAAGGAATGGATGTTGATGATAATTGCAGACTGGAATGTGTCAACTTTTACTCGGGGGACAACATGAGGGCAACATGAAGACAACATGAGGGCAACATGAGAACAACATGAGGGCAACATGAGAACAACATGAGGGCAACATGAGAACAACATGAGGGCAACATGAGGACAACATGAAGACAACACAAGGGCAACATGAGGGCAATATGGGGACACCATGAGGACAACATGAGGGCAACATGAGAACAACATGAGGGCAACATGAGAACAACATGAGGGCAACATGAGGACAACATGAGGGCAACATGAAGACAAAATGAGGGCAACATGAGGGCAACATGAGGACAACATGAGGGCAACATGAAGACAACATGAGGGCAACATGAGGACAACATGAAGACAACACAAGGGCAACATGAGGGCAATATGGGGACAACATGAGGACAACATGGGGACAACATGAGGACAACATGAGGACGACATGAGGACGACATGAAGGCAACATGAGGGCCACATGAGGACAACATGAGGTCAACATGAGAACAACATGAAGAAGACATGAAGACAACATGAAGACAATATGAGGACAACATGAGGTCAACATGAGAACAACATGAAGAAGACATGAAGACAACATGAGGACAACATGAGGGCAACATGAAGACAACATGAAGACAACATGAGGACAACATGAGGGCAACATGAGGACAACATGAGAACAACATGAGGACAACATGAGAAGATGAGAACAACATGAGGACAACATGAGGTCAACATGAGAACAACATGAAGAAGACATGAAGACAACATGAGGACAACATGAGGACAACATGATCTTTAAACACAAGTTTAACCCCTTTCTTCATCATGTATCATTAAATGAAAACCATGAGATGAAATAAACACAGTATCCACTAAAACCAGGTGGATGTGCTCACCTGAAGTATGAGCCGCAGTTGCAGAGGATGACCCTGTGGACGTTAAACTCAACGTCCTCGACCGAGATCACGGCGTCGCACAGCTGTCCCTCCAGACGGAGCTCGTTAACCGTGTTGTCAAAGAAGAAGGTGCTCATTGTTCAAGGAGTTTTGGTAAGATAGTGAGACCCAGTTCCCATAGGACCTTTCTCCAAATTGTTTTTATTTGAAAATCGTGAAGCTCCAAAACTCCCGTTCTGTTGTTTTTGTCCCTGTTGCCCTGTTCCATTTTCAGAAAAAAATGCTGTTCTGAATTTAAGCTTCATGTCGAAAAACATTTAAAGGTTTCAGCCCACATTACATCTATCTATCTATCTATCTATCTATCTATCTATCTATCTATCTATCTATCTATCTATCTATCTATCTATCTATCCATACATCCATCTATCCATACATCAATCTATCCATACATCTATCTATGTCTCGGACTTGTCTCGACTTGCTAGTATTTGGACTCAGACTTGTCTCTGTCTCGGCCACTGGTCTTGCACAATATGGCTTTTGGGCTGGACCGAGTCCAGGTGTCTTTATTATGTTGATAATAATATTGGAGGGAAGTGAAACCCAAAATGATTGTCTTGATACTGTCATGCATAAGACCTCTTATTCCTGTCCTGGACTGGGTCCTGACTCAGACTCGGTCATGACTTGAACTTGACTAATCCTGGTCTTGGACTTGTCTTGGACTCGAACCATTTTGGACTCGGTCTTGACTTGGACTCGACAAGTCCCGGTCTTGGACTTGTCTTGGACTCTAACCTTTTTGTACTTGGTCTTGACTTGGACTCGACAACTCCTGGTCTTGG
>NC_048423.1:126219-127395 GCF_013103735.1 Etheostoma cragini | reverse complement strand
AGAGAGAGAGAGAGAGAGACAGAGAGAGAAAGAGAGAGAGACAGAGAGAAACAGAGAGAGAGACAAAGAGAGAGAGACAGAGAGAGAAAGAGAGAGAGAGAGAGACACAGAGAGAGAGACAGACAGACAGAGAGAGACAAAGAGAGAGAGACAGAGAGAGAAAGAGAGAGAGACAGAGAGACACAGAGAGAGAGACAGACAGACAGAGAGAGACAAAGAGAGAGAGACAGAGAGAGAAAGAGAGAGACAGAGAGACAGAGAAAGAGAGAGAGACAGACAGAGAGAGAGAGACAGAGAGAGAGAGAGAGAGAGAGACAGACAGACAGAGAGAGACAAAGAGAGAGACACAGAGAGAGAGAGAGAGAGACAAAGAAAGAGACAGAGAGACAGAGAGAGAAAGAGAGAGAGACAGAGAGACAGAGAAAGAGAGACAGTTTTAAAGTAGTTGTAACTGCATCACTTTGACTTTTCATCAAACTGATTTGCTCTTCAAAACGACTAAAAACGAAACCTACAAACATAGAAAAAGTCTAACTTTGTGGAAATAAGGATGCGACTAAATGAGTTTGGGGTCAACAGGAGAGGAAGAGGGGTCACCTCCGAGGTGGGCGGGTCCTCTGTGTCAGCCGTGTGCTGTGATTGGATCGTTTGGACCTGCTGGACAAGGAGGTCGCAGTACAGCCGAAGTTCAGACATCTTCGTCTTCAGACAGTCTGGACCTAGTAACAGAAGCACAGACAGTTAAAATACCTTCTTTCTTTCTTTCTTTTTTTTTTTTTTTTAACATTTTGAAGAGGTAACTCTGCAGTCAGAAATAGAGACAGACACCTATAATTAGAATTAACACTGTGTGGCATTTTTATCAGCAACATTTTCACCCCCCTATAAATAAAAGCAGCACAAGCTTTTAATGATATCTTTGGAAACGAGTGGAATTACTGAACTGAGCTTCAACAATGTCTGAGTGCACATTGTATTTTTTCATATGGACTCTATTAACTACAGGCCTTCCTATTTGAATATTGGAGGACGAGATGAGGCTAGTGGGATACGCGTCGGAGTGCAGGACGGGTCTAAGGGACCCCGGAGGACGAGATGAGGCTAGTGGGATACGCGTCGGGGTGCAGGACGGGTCTAGGGACCCCGGAGGACGAGATGAGGCTAGTGGGACACGCG
>NC_048423.1:124626-126166 GCF_013103735.1 Etheostoma cragini | reverse complement strand
AGGACGAGATGAGGCTAGTGGGACACGCGTCGGAGTGCAGGACGGGTCTAGGGACCCCAGAGGACGAGGCCCTGGCAGCAGAAAAACCCGATTGAATCCAGGAGGGTCTCTGGGACTTGAAGGACAACAATAGAAACTCTGTGGACCTCTGTGCTTGTGGCTGTCCAGGGTACCAGCCTTAGACGAGCCCAACGCCACCAGCCACCGCTGTCTCTCTGCAGAGTTCACCGCTCGGACGTAGAAGTGCTGCTCGCCAGGGATGATCAGCTCCAGGCGCGTCGCATCCGTCGGATGAACTGCAACATAAAACATAAACAGTGCATCATGGACGCGTTTAGATGGGTTTAGTACCATGAGTGAGGACTGGGGAGGTCTCTGAATCCGAATCTGAAAAGGTTTTATTGCCACAATGAGTACACACATATGTATATATATATATGACGTGTAATTATATATATATATATATATGTTTTAGGATTCTTGTGTTGATACTGAAAGACATGTTGCTTGTTAATGTTAGTTTACACTTATATACATGATGCACACACACTGACAGACATCCTGAGGAGATACACAACACACTAATCTTTCAATATGTCATAGTGGAACACACACGAACACACACACACACACACGCAAACACACACACACACGCACGCACGCGCGCGCGCACGCACGCACGCACGCGCGCACGCATGCACGCACGCATGCATGTGTATAACATGGTGATGTTTTTATCTTCTATTTCTTGGAGAAAGATGCATATACATAGACAAACATGGTAAACATTACTATGGTGCCAGGTTGGTTCAGCGGTAGAGCGGGCGCACTTGTACAGAGAGGTTCACGCCTCGACGCAGAGGTCATTTTCTGCATGTCTTCCCCCTTTTTTCACCTGTCTTGTCAAAAAGTAAAGGCAGAAAAGCCAAAACATAATCTTTAAAATAAAAAGCACACTGTACAAACATTATGACAGTTGCATAATAAAAAGAGGCTGAATGGGGTGAGTTCAAAATTAGATCATGTATTAAATGATCCCGTGTTCTGACGGGAACCAGGAAAAGAGATCACGTTTCTCCTGTTTTAGCTTCTCTGCATTCGCTTCCTGTAAAATTTAGAATAGAATTTAAAATCCTTCTTCTCACCTACAAAGCTCTTCATGGTCAGGCACCATCTCATCTTAAAGAGCTCGTAGTACCTTACAACCCTGCAAGAGCACTACGCTACCAGAATGCAGGATTACTGGTGGTTCCTAGAGTCTCTAAAAGTAGAACGGGAGCCAGAGCGTTCAGCTATCAGGCTCCTCTCCTGTGGAACCAGGTTCCAGTTTGGGTCCAGGGACCAGAGCATTCAGCTATCAGGCTCCTCTCCTGTGGAACCAGGTTCCAGTTTGGGTCCAGGGACCAGAGCATTCAGCTATCAGGCTCCTCTCCTGTGGAACCAGGTTCCAGTTTGGGTCCGTGAGGCAGACACCGTCTCCACATTTAAGAGTAGGCTTAAGACTTTCCTTTTTGATAAAGCCTATAGTTAGGGCATAGAA
>NC_048423.1:121592-124526 GCF_013103735.1 Etheostoma cragini | reverse complement strand
CCCCAGCATGTTCCCTTGGATCAGAGAGACCCCAAAATCAGGGTAGCAGCTGTCGCCTTGGTCCCGCTCCATGTTCTGTTATGCCATGTTCATCTGCTACACTGCAGTGCCCTGCTACGTGCTGCTACGTCCTGCTACGTCCTGCTATGTCCTGCTACGCCCTGCTACGTCCTGCTACGTCCTGCTGTGCCTTGTAATGCCGCACAGCGTCCTGCTATGCCATGAACTACTACAAAATTCTAACCCCAACCGGCCCGTCAGACACCGCCTACTAATAGCCTGGGTCTGACCGAGGTTTCTGCCTAAAAGGAAGTTTTTCCTTGCCACTGTTGCACTGTTGCTTGCTCTGGAGGAGACTACTAGAACTGTTGGGTCCTTGTAAATTCTGGAGTGTGGTCTATCTGTAAAGTGTCTTGAGATAACTCTTGTTA
Organism: Etheostoma cragini; assembly: GCF_013103735.1. Classification (NCBI taxonomy): domain Eukaryota; kingdom Metazoa; phylum Chordata; class Actinopteri; order Perciformes; family Percidae; genus Etheostoma; species Etheostoma cragini. The sequence continues at coordinate 124,095 of NC_048423.1, read as the reverse complement.
TGAATTGATACTATAAATAAAATTGAATTGAATTGAATTGAAATGCAATGGGCAGATGAAGGTAAGTGCAAGTGTACTGAGGGGGGGGGGGGGGGGGGGGGGGGTTCATCTGACCTTTAATGTCACACACGGACATCTTGATGGATCCTTTGCTTCCTTTCCCGACGTCGTCCTCGCAGTCGTAGTAGGACAGGACTCCATCCACTAGGACGAACCAGCGCGGCTGCCAGCCTGAGAACCATCAAACACAGTCAGACCCTCAGAGACGAATGGGGGTCTCTGTGTGGAGGTTTCATTTGTCAGATGGTATGAGACAGGGCTGTAGTCCTCAAGTCTGGACTCGAGACCGTTTGTCTGTGGTCTCGGACTTGTCTCGGACTCGCTAGTATTTGGACTCAAACTTGTCCCGGTCTCGGACACTGGTCTTGCCCAACATGGCGTCTGGTCTGGACCGAGTCCAGGTGTCTTTATTATGTTGATAATAATATTGGAGGGAAAGTTAAACCCAAAATGATTTTCTTGATACTGTCATGCATAAGACCTTTTTTTCTGTCCTGGACTCGGTCTTGTCTTGGACTTAAACCTCTTTGGACTTGGTCTGGTCTTGGACTCGACTAGTCCTGGTCTTGGACTGGACTAAGGTGGTCTTGACTACAGCCCTGGTATGAGATATCAGGGATACACTGTACAGCATTGCACTTCCATAAAATTGGAAGACCGATTAAAATGGATGCACCAAAATGCTGGATCCTAGGGTTTCTACTAATGATTAATATCACTGTTGATTAATCTGCACATTTTGTTTTATTGTTGTATTCTATTGTTTTATAAAATGTCAGAAAATTTCAAAAAATAAAATAAACAAAACAGGCTCATCCAAAGGTGTCTACAGACAAAGTTGTTTGGTTTACTTGTCTATTGGGCTCTGTTAGATTTAGATTAGTTTCAGTTCTTATAACTAGCACAGACGGACTAGTTATAAAAACTGCAGTTCTTATAGCTAGTACAGGCAGGCTAGCTATAAAAACTTCAGTTCTTATAGCTAGTACAGGCAGGCTAGCTAAAAAAACTTCAGTTCTTATAGCTAGTACAGGCAGGCTAGCTAAAATAACTTCAGTTCTTATAGCTAGTACATACAGGCTAGCTATAATAACTTCAGTTCTTATAGCTAGTACAGGCAGGCTAGCTAAAAAAACTGCAGTTCTTATAGCTAGTACAGGCAGGCTAGCTAAAAAAACTGCAGTTCTTATAGCTAGTACAGGCAGGCTAGCTATAATAACTTCAGTTCTTATAGCTAGTACAGGCAGGCTAGCTAAAATAACTGCAGTTCTTATAGCTAGTACATACAGTCTAGCTAAATAAACTACAGTTCCTATAGCTAGTACAGGCAGGCTAGCTATAAAAACTGCAGTTCTTATAGCTAGTACAGGCAGGCTAGCTAAAATCACTTCAGTTCTTATAGCTAGTACAGGCAAGCTAGCTAAATGAACTACAGTTCCTATAGCTAATACAGACAGGCTAGCTATAAGAACTGCAGTTCTTATAGCTAGCACAGACAAGCTAGCTATAAGAACTTCAGTTCTTATAGCTAGCACAGACAGGCTAGCTATAAGAACTGTTAGCTAACACACACACCATCACTTAGCTATAATTCAGTTGCTGTGTCCGCAACTGGTCGGAAAGACAGTGGGCTTAAACAGCTGGCTGACAGACAGACAGACAGACAGACAGAGGACTCACCTGTCATGTAATTCGTCCATTTGTACAGAATCCCCTCCATGGTTGCTCTGCAGGCTAGCTAACTGAAGCAGCACGCTAACTAGCTGCTAACTAGCTGCTAACTAGCTAGCGTCCGCTCTCTGTCGAGTGACAGCGGGTTAGGAAATAACCCCCATCGCGAGCTAATGGTTGTCTAAAAATGTGTAAACTGTTTTGGGGATTTGGGAGCGGCCTGGCTGCAGTGTTGGCAGCATAATGTCATGCTGAGGGCTTGTTTGTGCTAAGATGCTCATGAACTGACAAGCTAACTTGTGGCTAGTCAGCTGATGAGAGGGGAAAGATGTCAACAAAGCAGCAGCTTTCCTACGGAGGGCTGGTGGGGACATTTCCCAAGGACAAGCAAATAGTGGATATATATTGGCTTATAGTCGTAGAAATGAAATTAAATGAAATGAAATTATATTTATCTGGTTCTAATACTACTTGTCTACTGATTTAATGTCAGCGGTGGGAGAATATACGGAAGGGTAATGCAGTAAGCTGAGGAAAATGTTTGCCCTATTATTTAGAATTAACAAGATAATTAGGCCAGGGCTGTGGTCAAGACCACCTTAGTCGAGTCCAAGACAAGTCCAAGACCCGGACTTGTCGAGTCCAAGTCAAGACCAAGTACAAAAAGGTTAGAGTCCAAGACCAGGAGTTGTCGAGTCCAAGTCAAGACCGAGTCCAAAATGGTTTGAGTCCAAGACAAGACCGAGTCCAAAATGGTTTGAGTCCAAGACAA
>NC_048423.1:105596-121492 GCF_013103735.1 Etheostoma cragini | reverse complement strand
CTTGCAAAATAAAATATTTGTTGTGAAATTTGTGTACTATGACTTTTTCTATTTCTTTTTTACATCATACTATACTATGACCTTTTTCCGACATGCTATACTATGAGTTTTTTACAACATGCTATACTATGACTTTTTTATGAATTGCTATACTATGACTTTATTACAACATGCTATACTATGACTTTTTTATGAATTGCTATACTATGACTTTTTTACAACATGTTATACTGTGACTTATGTTTTTACAACATAATATACTATGACTTTTTTATGAATTGCTATACTATGACTTTATTACAACATGCTATACTATGACTTTATTACGACATGCTATACTATGACTTAATTACGACATGCTATACTATGACTTTATTACGACATGCTATACTATGACTTTATTACAACATGCTATACTATGACTTTTTTATGAATTGCTATACTATGACTTTATTACAACATGCTATACTATGACTTTTTTATGAATTGCTATACTATGACTTTTTTACAACATGTTATACTGTGACTTATGTTTTTACAACATAATATACTATGACTTTTTTACGAAATGCTATACTATGACTTTTTTACAATATGCTATACTATCACTTTTTTACGAAAGGCTATAATATGACTTTTTTATGACATGCTATACTATAACGTTTTTTACAACATACTATAGTATGACTTTTTTACGAAATGCTATACTATGACTTTTTTACAACATGCTATAGTATGACTTTTTTATGACATGCTATACTATGACTTTCAGGACATGCTATACTATGACTTTTTTACGAAATGCTATACTATGACTTTTTTACAAAAAGCTATATAATGAATTTGTTACGACATGCTATACTATGTTTTTTATGACATACTATACTATGACTTTTTTATGACAGGCTATACTATGACTTTTTCAGGACATACTATACTATGACTTTTTTACGAAATGCTATACTATGACTTTTTTACAACATGCTATAGTATGACTTTTTTACAACATGCTAAACTATGACTTTTACAACATGCTATACTATGACTTTTTTACAACATGCTATAATATGACTTTTTTACGACATGCTATACTATGACTTTTTTACCAAAGGCTATATAATGAATTTGTTACGAAATGCTATACTATGAGCTTTTTACGACATACTATACTATGAGCTTTTTACGACATACTATACTATGAGCTTTTTATGAAATGCTATACTATGACTTTTTCAGGACATGCTATACTATGACTTTTTTAGGAAAGGCTATACTATGACTTTTTTACGACATGCTATACTATGTTTTTTACAACATACTATACTATGACTTTTTTACAATATGCTATACTATCACTTTTTTACGAAAGGCTATATAATGAATTTTTTAAGAATGGCTATACTATGACCTTTGTACAAAAGGCTATACTATGTTTTTTACAACATACTATACTATGAGTTTTTTACAAAATGCTATACTATGACTTTTTTACGACATGCTATACTATGACTTTTTTACGACATGCTATACTATGACTTTTTTTACGACATACTATACTATGATGTTTTTACAACATGCTATACTAATACTTTTTTACAACATACTATACTATGACGTTTTTACAACATACTATACTATGACGTTTTTACAACATGCTATACTATGTTTTTTATGACATACTATACTATGACTTTTTTATTACTTTTTTACAACGTACTATACTATGACTTTTTTACGACGTACTATACTATGACTTTTTTACGACATGCTATTATATGATGTTTTTACAACATGCTATATGGCTTTTTTACAACATACTATACTATGACATTTGCACGACATACTAAGACTTTATTACTTTTTTACGAATTGCTATACTATGACTTTTTTTACATACATACTATACGATCACTTTTTTACAACATACTATGTTACAACGTTTTTACAACCTGCTATACTATGACTTTTTTACAATATGCTATACTATCACTTTTTTACGAAAGGCTATATAATGAATTTGTTACGAAATGCTATACTATGACTTTTTTACAAAATGCTATACTATGACTTTTACAACATGCAAAACTATGACTTTTACAACATGCTATGCTATGACTTTTTTACGACATGATATACTATGACTTTTACAACATGCTATACTATGACTTTTTTAAAAAATGCCATACTATGACTTTTTCACAGCATGCTATACTATGACTTTTTTATTACATGTAAATGTGCTGTATTTATATAGTCCTTTTCTAGTCTTAACGACTACTCAAAGGGCTTTTACATCACACAGAAAACATTCACCATTCACACACATTCATACACTGTGGCCGAGGCTGCCATACAAGGTGCCACCTGCTCATCAGATAAACACTCAGAATCGGGGGCAACTTGGGGTTCAGTGTCTTGCCCAAGGACACTTCAATATGGGACTGCAGGGCCAGGGATTGAACCCCCAACCTTCCGATTGGTAGACAACGGCTCTACCACTGAGCCACAGCCGCCCCAGACATATATTATGAATTTGTACAACATGCTATACTATGACTTTTTAACAACATGCTATACTATGACTTTTTTACAACATACTTTACTATGACTTTTTTATTACTTTTTTACGACATGCTATACTATGACCTTTTTACGACATACTATACTATGACCTTTTTACGACATGCTATACTATGACCTTTTTACGACATGCTATACTATGACCTTTTTACGACATACTATACTATGACTTTTTTACAAAATGCTATACTTTTACTTTTTTACGACATGCTATACTATGACTTTTTTACAACATACTTAACTATGACTTTTTTACGACCTACTATACTATGACTGTTTTACAACTTACTATACTATGACTTTTTTACGACATGTTATACTGTGACTTTTTTACGACACGAAATACTATGACTTTACATTTTTTACGACATGCTATACTTTGACTTATTTTCGACATACTATACCATAATTTTACACACAATGCAGGATGACTATTTTATCCAAAACAAAAGATGTTTTATTATGATGATCTTTGCAGATGTGTACAGATGTCTGGGGAAATAAACTTCATCTCTGACGAAGAAAAGGGTTAATTAGTGGTAATAGGTTTCTCTCTTTGTGGTTTCAATATGTAGTATGACATTTGCATCTGTGTTTTGTTACCGTTTAGAAAAAGCAACTTTCCTACAGCGGACATCTTCAATTTAACAGACCAAAACACTAAGAGGAAACTACCTATCTTATCATTTTCTTTTCTCTCAGGTCAGGTGTTCCTAAGGAGTACCTGAGTGGAGGTCAAAGGTCAACTCAGCGCAGGAACCGGACATGCTCCGACAGCTCCGTTTATGACACTGAGCGTAAGACACACTCCCTTTTTTAAAGCTTTTTTTAGACCCTTTCCATACAATTTTACCCCTCCTGTGGTTCCTCGGGTCAAAATGACCCGTTTCAAAGTGTTTTATATCTGAAATATGGATTTCTTTCAACCAAATTGTCCAAAATAACATGAGTGGGTTTTCTAATTTGTCTTAGCGTTCGGTCCTTAACAATAAATACAGTAGAAAACAGGGCTGTAGTCAAGACCACCTTTGTCGAGTCCAAGACTAGGACTAATAGAGTCCAAATCAAGACCGAGTCCAAAATGGTTCGAGTCCAAGACAAGACCAAGTCCAAGTAGGATCGAGTCTGAGTCTAGACAGGAATAAAGGTCTTATGCATGACAGTATCAAGCCAATCATTTTGCGTTTCACTTTCCCTCCAATATTATTATCAACATAATAAAGACACCTGGACTCGGTCGAGACCAAAAGCCCAAAAGCCATATCTGGCAAGACCAGCGGCCGAGACCGAGTCCAAATACTAGCAAGTCCAAGACAAGTCCAAGACCATAGAAAAACGGTCTTGAGTCCGGACTCGAGTCCAAGACCGGACTGATGGACCTGCTGCCTCCCGCCAGAGGGGAGTGGTTCAAACAGTTGACTTGAAAAATGTTACAAAAAAGTCATAGTATAGTCTTAACAGCCCATCTCAATACTTCTTCCATCACTAATTTTTACTAACGTAACTTCTTCTTCTGCTAAAAAAAAGCAGACGCTGGCCAAAGAAAACTCACCTGTGAGAGTCAAAGCATTTATTCCCTCCCTGTCTGTTCCAGGTATGCTGCCCGGTGTCAACGGGGACTCGTCTTCCATTCCCGAAGAGAGAGGAGGCATGAGCCCCCCAAAGACCACACTGACTGACACGGACACAGACCTGTCCATCTTAAGACCTGACGTCCATCACGACCCTGCTAGACTCTGAGAGGACGAATTGACAGACATTTGGTCTCCACTGGGATTGTCCTCTGAAGTCAGCTGGTTGCCAAACACATGCACTTTTGGAATCATAAAGACTCTTTTCCTGAAGTCTGTCTTATGGGTTTCAGTTGCACAGGACACACTGGGGGTCAAAAAAGACAGCAGGAAAGACCTGAACCTGAGACAAAGAAAGGAACAGACACTATGGACACACTCTTGGGGATAATGGTGGCCTTGTAGTTGGGAAGGATTGTAATCTGAAGCTCAAATCCTGATACAAATCTGTGAATGAAAAGGGCGGTTTTTGTTAAATATGTGATGTGTAGTAGACAGCTTCCTGGTATTTTATGAATAACAATAACTGGATTGAGTGTTCACGGTACCCAATAATGTGCAGGAAGTGCTGAATTTTAGAGGTCATGTCTTCTAAAGGTTTGTTTTCGTGGCGTTTTGATGGGACGTTGAAATCAAAAGCATCTTCTCGTATAGTTCCACATACTCAAGAACTTGCCAAGCATCTCCTACATTCCTCTTCCAGGCCAGTTGGTGAAAAAACAACAACAATTCTCTCCTTCTTCCTATCAGCTTCTCATCTTCGATGTTGTCCGTAGGGACGTAGCGGAGGATGGAACCAGACTGATAAGACGGCGTCCCTGAAGGTTCCTGAAGCCACTGGTCTCTGCCACGGCATACTCACAGAGAGCAGCGGCTCTTCGGATGCCTTTGTTTGTTGTTTTCTTTGCACAAATCTTTCACATTAAATGTGCCGCCATGCTTCTTCTCCATAGTTCATCTGGTCCCGCTCGGTTCCAGACTCGGCTTCTGGCCTCCTGCACTCCAAAGACAAGTCAGATCACAGGAACAAAGTCTCTAAATCACAGATAGGTGGGAATTTGTGCAAGTTACTGCTGTTTATTTTTTGTATTTGAGCATTTTTTTTTTTTTTGGTGATGAATTTCCAGCCAAACATTGACCTTAAAAGACAGAAAGTACGGTGGCCCTAAACGATCAATGCACTGCAAGAAAGCAAATAGACAAAACAAACAAATTAACCCCCGGGTTGTTGTCCTCAAGTCAAATTTGACTCGTTTTCAGTTTTTTTTATCACAAAGAAATGGGCCTTCGAAATAAGATGAAAATGTCAACATTGGAAATATCAAATAACTTTGAAAAAAAAATAAAAAAAGCACGCACAACATTGGAAAAAAGGACAAAAATGTCAGAAAAAGCAATATACCTTTTTTTCATGGTTGATGGGAAGACAACACCAGGGTTAAGAAACATATCGGATATATTTTGTTATGCTGCTTATGTGATGTCAATTAGTTGAGCACGTTGCCTTCATTTGAGGGTGTTATGTCTACTTGCTTTCCTAAGTCGCGGTGCGTTGTAAACACGCGCTTTAATTTAAAAGTACATAAGTGAATACACTCTGGATGAGTTCATACGATGCCTTTTGCACACGTGGTAGTTACAACAATGTCTAGGTAGCTGCTCTTCCCCTGCCAAAGCGAACATTAGTGGAGCGGTTAACCCTTTAAAGGGATTCATCTGAACCAAAACACACACATCCAAGCGGGGAAAATACTGACAGGCATCCGCACACCAAGTTGCACTTTACTACTATACTGCTGCCATACTACTACTATACTACTATCTGGGAATCCAGTTTCCCTTGTCTTGTAAACCTGCGTCGCTGTTTAACCCTCATGATGTCCTCATCTTGCCCAGATGTTGTCTTCATGTTGTCCCCATGGTGTCCTCATCTTGCCCTCATGATGTCCTCATCTTGCCCAGATGTTGTCCTCATGTTCTCCTCATGTTGTCTTCATGTTGCCCTCATGTTGTCCTCATCTTGCCCAGATATGGTCTTCATGTTGTCCCCATGGTGTTCTAATCTTGCCCTCATGATGTCCTCATGTTGTCCTCGTGTTGTCTTCATGTTGTCCTCATGTTGTCGTCATGATGTCTTCATGTTGCCCTCATGTTGCCCTCATGTTGCCCTCATGTTGTCCTCATGTTGTCCTCATGTTGTCCTCATGTTGTCCTCATGTTTCCCTCATGTTGTCTTCATGTTGCCCTCATGTTGCCCTCATGTTGCCCCCATGTTGCCCCCATCTTGCCCTGATGTTGTCGTCATGTTGTCCTCATGATGTCTTCATGTTGCCCCCATCTTGCCCTGATGTTGCCCCCATCTTGCCCTGATGTTGTCGTCCTCATGTTGCCCTCATGTTGCCCTCATGTTGTCTTCATGTTGTCCTATATCAATGTTCTTTTTAACTCCCCAAAATAACATGATTGATTTCACCCAACGCTCTTTGCCAAGTACATATCTCTACTTTCATTAATTTTGGGGCGTCTTATTCAATTTTATGTCTCATGGTCTTATGCATGACAGTATCAAGACAATCATTTTGGGTTTAACTTTCCCTCCAGTATTATCATCAACATAATAAAGACACCTGGACTCGGTCCAGACCAAAAGCCCAAAAGCCATATCTGGCAAGACCAGCGGCCGAGACAGAGACAAGTCCGAGTCCAAATGATAGCGAGTACGAGACAAATCCGAGACCACAGAATCACGGTCTTGAGTCCGGACTTGAGTACTACAGCCCTGCAACTAGGCTCTTTAAAAAGGAATAGTTGGACATTTTGGGAAAGACACTTATTTGTAGTCTTGCCAAGAGTTGGGGGATTGATACTGGTCTCGTATTTGTCCGGTTTTCATCTGTCATCTGTGTGGTTTTTGTATGAATCAAACATTTAAAATATGTTAATCAGTGCGTTTTAGACGTGCTGCTAGCTGGACTGTGTTAGCTTTGGACAGAGCACGCTAGCAGTTTCCCCCCGTTTCCAGTCTTTGTGCTAAGCTAACTGTCTCCTGGCTCCTCTGCTTTTAGCTTAGAGGAAACAACTGAATTAAACTGCTGCATTACAACTGAATCACACCTTTGTTATAGTTTTTATTTTGCATTTTGTCAATAAAATAAATCAGCATGGTCAGTTTTTGGGACAAGCCAACAGAGAGAAGTTCAAGTGTTGTGAAGTAACATGTTGTATCTCACTTATCACTGTATAAATAAAAATCATTATTTTAAACTGAGTTTTGTGTTTACACAGATGTTGTGTGCCTAACCTGAATAAGCATAACTAAGTAAATATAACTCAATTGGGTTACTTTAAGATTGTGTTGATTCTAGCGGTTTTCACCAGACCAGGACCCTCAAGGATTCATAAAACTCTGCGTTGTTTCTATTCTGAAAAATATTGTGCGTCAAAAAGTCCCAATTTTCATACACAGATAACATGCGGCGCTCACCTGTACAGACTCTTCTCGCCAGGGGTGTAGTCGAGACCACCTTTGTCAAGTCCAAGACCAGGACTAGTCCAGTCCAAGTCAAGACCAAAATGGTTTGAGTCCAAGACAAGACCGAGTCCGTTTCAGAAACGTTAAAAAGTTACACCTAGTCACTTGAAGGTAACCAGAAAGGTGAGAGAGTGTGTGAAGCGGCCTGGATGGGCGATGTGTTTACAGAGGGTGTGTGTGTGTGTGTGTGTGTGTCTGTGTGTCTGTGTGTGTGTCTGTGTGTGTGTCTGTCAGTCAGCGGCCGCCTGACTGGTTTTTGGTGAAGTGTTATTTAAACTCACCTACAGTGTACTCTCACAATACCGGACACGGCGGGACACACGGACACACACACAGACACACACAGACACACACACACACACACAGACACACACACACACACACACACTGTACCTGCAGGGCGACACGCTGCCAGTAATCCTGGGCCTGCAGAAGAGAAAACACGGTGAGTAAGTACCCTTTCGGTCTGAAATTCTGAATTATTGTCAGAAATTCATAATTTCTGAGTGTTTCTGTGGAAGTTGATATCATACAGACTACGTCATAGGAGATAGACATCATTAAGAATTAACTTACACTCAGACTTCTCCTTATTAATCTTTTTGGGATGACTCCCACGAGGAAATTGAAATTTCCAGCAGCAGTTTTAGCAAGCAAAAAATAAAAATAAAAACTTTTAAAAAAGACGATTGCACGACGTTACAGCTGTTCGTAACAACTATTTTCATCATCGATTAATCATTAAGGGTAGTGTCAAAAATAGTGAAAGAACGCAACGCACCACAACTTCCCGGAGCCCAACGTTTTGTTTTGATCCACGAAATATCCCAAAGCAAAAGATCTTCAGCTTACAGAGACACATGAAATCCTCTCATTGGAGAAGTGGGAAACGAGACAATATTCAGCGAAATGACTAAAACTGTGATGTGGAGGGAAGGAGGACCCGAAAGCAGAGGAGCAGCAGGCAGGAGGGAGCTTCAAAAAGAGGATTTATTAGAAACAGTCCAACAAAAAACAGGGAGCAAAAGGTGAAATCCAAAAATCCACATCCAGAAATAGGCACAGGGGAAGGCGATACTAGAACAGGGAAAACAAACGAGAGGGATAAATCTGGAAAAACTCACAGGGATTATCAGGAAGAAGACAGGAACACACAGACAGCAACGTTGACGAGACATAAGGACCTGACAAGGGGAACACGGGTTAAATACAAGCGGTAACGAGGTAATGGGGAACAGGTGAGACGTCAAGTGAAACACATCAGGGCGGGGCGGGACAATCAGACAATCAGGCACAAAGCAAAGCTGGACAAGACTGGACAAGACAGGAAACCATGCTATCAAAATAAAACAGGAAACAGAACATACAGACACTCACCAGGGAACACAAGACAGAGACTACAACACAAGACCCGAGGAGGAACGTCCCGGGTTACGTTTGTAACCCTTGTTCCCCGAGATAGGGGAACGAGACACTGCGTCGGTTACGACGCTATGAGGTGCGGCGAACCAACGCAGTTCGAGTTCCCCTCGAAGGGGAACGTCTCGGGTTATGTATGTAACCCTTGTTCCCCGAGATAGGGGAACGAGACACTGCGTCGATTTGCCGCACCTCATAGTGTCTTCACTGACGCAGCGTCAGCTCCTCTCTCAGCTCAGGCTCAAAGGTTGCCACCACCCGTGCACACAAATGCTCCACCACCCCCTACAGATCCCTGATGCAAATCAGACATGTGTGCATGCACCCCAGACACAAGGACCCAGTCCACAACCATGCTGGTACTGCTGCAGTGCCCACTCTCCTTACATGTACTGGACTTATTAGATATGCACAAACCTACAACTCACAGGGATTATCAGGAAGAAGACAGGAACACACAGACAGCAACGTTGACGAGACATAAGGACCTGACAAGGGGAACACAGGGGTTAAATACAAGCGGTAACGAGGTAATGGGGAACAGGTGAGACGTCAGGTGAAACACATCAGGGCGGGGCGGGACAATCAGACAATCAGGCACAAAGCAAAGCTGGACAAGACTGGACAAGACAGGAAACCATGCTATCAAAATAAAACAGGAAACAGAGACTACCACACAAGACCCGAGGAGGAACGTCCCGGGTTACGTTTGTAACCCTTGTTCCCCGAGATAGGGGAACGAGACACTGCGTCGGTTACGACGCTATGAGGTGCTGCGAACCAACGCAGTTCGAGTTCCCCTCGAAGGGGAACGTCTCGGGTTATGTATGTAACCCTTGTTCCCCGAGATAAGGGAACAAAACCAACGCACTTCGAGTTCCACTTGAAGGGGAACGTCTCGGGTTACGTACGTAACCCTTGTTCCCCGAGATAAGGGAACGAAAACCAATGCAGTTCGAGTTCCCCTCGAAGGGGAACATCTCGGGTTACGTATGTAACCCTTGTTCCCCAAGATAGGGGAACGAGAACACAAACATCTGTACAGTATAAATTTAAGTTAAAGCTTTAGTGTGTACTATGTGATATCTGCTACTTCATCTTATTTAATGCCTTCCTCTCAAACAAATTGAAAAAAAAGTGTCCAAGACTTCTGTAATCCGCTGCAAAGACACTCAGGTTTTTAACTTTAAACTGTTATAAATAAACAAAAAAGAACCTCTGCAATAGCCCCATTGACATGAGCCTTTACTGCATCATGTAGTCATCAAGTACTTATGACAATCCTAGAAGGAATATTTACAAAATGTCACTTGTATATTAAACATAAACAGATTATAGAGACCATTGCAGCCCCTGATATGAGTAGAAAAAGCATGTGCAGAGTTTTCTGTCTCACCTTCACAGAGCAGAGAGGGACCGTTTCCAACTCCATGAAAACAACAGAGAGGCTCTTTGTGTGCTGTGTGGGGGGGTTGGTCCACCTACAGTAGCTACTAAGACTCTCCAGATGTCTCCACTGAGACAAAGTGTTTCCACTGAGACTGCCAACACACGCACACACTGATGTCATTGGTGGCAAAAGATGCAGGTTTCTGAGTTAGAAAGGCCAACCAGGCACGGCAGAGACACAGAGAGACAGAGGAACTCTCTTCTGTCCCTTTTTCTCTTTATGGACTTTCCTCTAATTGCTGTTTGAAAGTCATTTAAACCGCAATATTGTTTCTTGTATCATGGCAACCGCACTTTAAAATACCTTTTGGCTTCCTTTCAGTCTACCATATAATCTGTCTATTGTTTGCTTGTATTTCTTGTGTGTTTACTTGTTTGTGTGTTTTTGTTTTTTTGCTGTTATTGAAGAAAATGCTGCTGCTGTCATAACGAAATTTCCCCGTTGTGGGATGAATAAAGTATGATCTAATCTAATGTAAAAATTCGTAAATTCCCCTAAGTATGATGAATTTAAAGTATACTGGCATGCACTAAAACACACGGTTAAACAACAACAATTTGGGGTAGAAATCTGTGCATTTGTTGCTAACTTGCATGCACTAAACTCAACTAAACTGGACAAAAATGAAGCAAAGCTAGCGGTAATTATGCATCTGGAATTAAAACTTGGGACATATAATCTCCTGATTGATAAAGCACAAGTTGGATTTTAAAGAAACTTGGGATGTACTGGACATGTTTTGGGATTTTCACTACTTTTCTGACACCATATAGTAATCTGTGTTTTTTACTTACACAAAGATTAAATCACAAGTCATGTTAAGTGGAAATTATCTAACCCATCTACCCTTGTATTTCTGACACTCAGAGTTCCATAGGGAAGATTTATTGCCCCTATGAATGTCATTTTTGCTGAGCGCCCTTCTAAATAATTGTTTCCACTTACAGTTGGACTGTTAAAACCCTACACACAGTTTGTTTTATATTTAATGTATTAATCTGTGACGATACGGCCACGTCACAAGTGTTTTTTTCTACCATATAATGCCCCAGAGGCTTTTAACTCTGGCAAGTTACAGAAAACTTAAAGGAAATGGTTGGAAATAATGTTAAATGTATGCGAGCTTCCATTATAAACACTGACATCACCTCCTCTGTAATTAATCTGGGAATTTAGCACTTTTATCAATCCAGGCGGAGTTTACTTTCTCCAAAAGTGCACATTTGGTGGTTATTAGACTGATTTTACCTGGTTTAGAGATTAAGTACGGCAGCTAACACACTAAACTAAGATAGTAAACACGGTAAATGTAAAGTTGCAATGCTAGAACTAGCATTTAGCTCACCGCGGGTCCTTTATGTACAACCTCACAGAGTCGCTAGCGGGGCCGGAGACTCCTAGAAAACATGATGACACATATATAAAAATTAGATAAAAGAACAAATAACAAAATGCAAACCATGAGGAACTTAGCTATGCACTTAAACGACAATCTTAACTTTCAAGGTTCTTGTGTAACACAAAGGTCAAGCTTTAACCTCTTCAGAAACTTACAGAGACAAGTTAACACTCCATTTTTTTGTCAGTGTGATTCTAGGCCTCACTGACATAGAGTTTAGAACAGAGAATTTCTATTTCCATCCAAGTAAAGCATCTGTAAAATGATTAAAAAACACTACTGTAGGCATATTAGAAGGGCTTCACACAAGACTAGTAACTAGCCACATGTCTCAATTTAAAACAGAAACAATCCAGAAGAAAAACTCAGAAAATGGACGTTATGCCTACATATATGTCTGTGCGTTTTTCTTATTTCCTTTAAGAAAAAAGCCAAAAAATGCAAAGTACATTACTTCTCAAATACAAAAACACATCCACATCACTCACACACATACTTGAAATAACTACATACCACGGCTGTAGTCAAGACCACCTTTGTCGAGTCCAAGACAAGTCCAACACCAGGACTAGCCGAGTTCAAGTCAAGACCGAGTCCAAAGAGGTTCGAGTCCAAGACAAGACAGAGTCCAAAGAGGTTCGAGTCCAAGACAAGACAGAGTCCAAAGAGGTTCGAGTCCAAGACAAGACAGAGTCCAAAGAGGTTCGAGTCCAAGACAAGACAGAGTCCAAAGAGGTTTGAGTCCAAGACAAGACCGAGTTCAAAGAGGTTCGAGTCCAAGACAAGACAGAGTCCAAAGAGGTTTGAGTCCAAGACAAGACCGAGTCCAAAGAGGTTCGAGTCCAAGACAAGACCGAGTCCAAAGAGGTTTGAATCCGAGTCAAGACCGAGTCCAGGACAGGAAAAAAAAGGTCTAATGCATGACAGTATCAAGACAATCGTTATTATTAAGCTCCAGTATTGTTATCAACATAATAAAGACACCTGGACTCGGTCGAGACCAAAAGCCATAACTGGCAAGACCAGCGGCCGAGACCGAGACAAGTCCGAGACCACAGAAAAACGGTCTTGAGTCCGGACTCAAGTCCAAGACCGGACTCGAGTACTACAGCCCGGCTATGTACAAAAACTTATAGAAATAAGTAATTGAAAATTGATGAAATGGTGAAATGCAATAACTTAAGCCTTATTTCGGCTGCAGCCGTCACAGGGTTGAAATGTTCTGGTCAAGTTTGGTATCAATCGATCTGCCTTCTGATTGGCTAAACAGGTACTAAAGCCTCTTGGATCAGCTGGAGATTGCATGTTCACAAAGCGGTCTAATAATCTAATTTAGGATTTATTTCCCTCCAGTGGTCATAGTCCTTTAAAACATGACTCTTAATGTTCCCTTTACCTCTGATTAATGGGAGCGCTCAATTCTGACTTCCGAGCAATTTCCATCAATTTTGACATTTTAAGGTGTTCTGTGGATGGTAGTTTTAATTGTCTATAGATGAAAAGTATGCTGTACCCGTCTTGCTAATGTCTCCTGATGACACCTGTCTAATTAAGGGACGCTACAAGACCCTGAGGCGGTTTTCCTGACACCAGGAAACGTTTTAAAACCTTTTAGAGATACATGGTTCTCACAGGCATCTCTGCAGATTTAACTACCCAACTAAAATGAGCACCACCTTAAAGGTCCCCCTACATCGGTAAAATACATCATACACATGAAAAAAGCAGGAACATGAATCCAGAAACATCCGATAGAAGAGGAAGACAGGTGACGGGGGACGTCTTCCTGCACAGTCATCAGTTATCTCAGCTAATCTCTTCATTATGCTCACATGCTTTTCACGTCAGTAAGGGTTTTAATTTAAGTATTTAAGTAAGGGTCTAAATACTTCTTCCACTGCTGCTTTTTGGTTGTTACGATGCAGAATTACAACGCAAAATATTAAAAAAAAGACACATTTATGACATTAAACTCCTCCATTCTGCATCAGAGTATGTTTGTAAAATGCTGCAATGTCTATGTTGTTATTCTCTCTCTCTCTCTCTCTCTCTCTCTCTCTCTCTCTCTCTCTCTCTCTCTTTCAATTAGTGATAATGGACCCCATCGGCCGAGAGAAGACCACTCCCTCCCTCTCTATTCCCTCCTTCCTTGACACACAAAGATCACACACACACACACACACACACTCTCTCTCTCTCTCTCCCTCCCTCCCTCTTTCTGCTTGTCTTGCTTTCTTTCTTTCTTCCTCTCAGTCAGTAACTATGGAGCCCAGCAGTCCAAAGAAGATCCAGTTCGCTGTTCCTCCGCTGCAGGGACAGCTGGACCCGCAGGCCTCCGAACATGTGAGTGGGTCTGGATATATGTGTGTGTGTGTGTGTGTGTGTGTGTGTGTGCGAGTGTGTGTGTGTGTGTGTGGGTCATGCATGTGAAGGCTGAAAAGAGCTTCTATCTTGTAAGTCTGGTCTGGAATCTTCTGTGTGTGGGTGCAGATCAGCATGTGTGCATAAGTCTTATGACAACTGGGTTTTTGTGTCTAAGTGACAACATGTGTATTCATTATTATGGGATGGGACAACTTTAAGTGTTTTGGGGCAAAGACTTGGCAAACTACGTGTGTTTGTAAGAAGATGGTATGAAGAATTGAAGGGGAAACCCACCCTAAAATACCCTATATATACGATTTAGCACATCTAATGGTAATGCATTGTGTATTATGTACTGTAGATTTAGGGTTTTTAGTTTAATCAGATGTTTTAAAGATTTCACTTCCAGTAAAAATCTAATATATTCCCCTTTGTTTACTTCACAAGTTGCTGATGGTGTAAATGTGACTATCGAGAAATAGGACAAGTGACACTTGCATGTAAATACTACTTGTATGTGCCGCTAGGGGTGTCATAATCAAAACAAAGGACAAGGTTTGGTGACGTCATGAAGTAGCGTGGGATCGATGCCGTCTCAGCTGAGAGGTTGTTTACAGGGAGCTGAATTATCTGCAGAGGTCTCCAACCTCCACAAAACCAACTAAACCCGGTGTTATAAACCAGTATGAACCCAAAAAAGGAGTTTGGCATTAACAATTGGAGGGGGGATTGGCATCAGCTGTGTGCTTGGCCATCAAGTGGTATTTCAGACTGGACGTGCTGTGATGATTACTCATTTCACAACAACCAAACACACAACATTTGGCAACTTTTAAAAATGAATCCATCTTTCCATCCAGAATATTATCGGCGTCCATTTCGGCGTCTCGCGCTCGCCATCCACAGATAGAGAGACAGTTATGAAAGGGGGGGATAGATGGGGGACAACACTGTCGAAGTGTCCTTGGGCAAGACACTGAACCCCGAGTTGCCCCCGATGCTGTGCCATCGGAGTGTGAATGTGAATGTGTGTTTATCTGATGAGCAGGTGTGTAGATGTGTGTGAGTGTTGTGTAGATGTGTGTGAGTATGTAGATGTGTGTGAGTGTGTATCTGATGAGCAGGTGTGTGAGTGTGTAGATGTGTGTGAGTGTTGTGTAGATGTGTGAGTGTGTATCTGATGAGCGTGTGGCACCTTGTACGGTAGTCTCGGCCACAGTGTGTGAATGTGTGTGAATGTGTGTGACTGTGTGTGACTGTGTGTTAATGTGTTTGAATGTGTGTGAATGTGTGTGACTGTGTGTTAATGTGTTTGAATGTGTGTGAATGTGTGTGAATGTGTGTGACTGTGTGTTAATGTGTTTGAATGTGTATGAATGTGTTTGAATGTGTGTGAATGTGTGTGAGGGTGTATGAATGTGTGTGAATGTGTGTGAATGTGTGTGAATGTGTGTGAATTTGTGTGAATGTGTGTAAATGTGTGTGAGTGTGTATGAATGTGTGTGAATGTGTGTGAATGCGTGTGAATGTGTGTGAATGTCTGTGAATGTGTGTGAATGTGTGTGAATATGTGTGACTGTG
>NC_048423.1:102603-105496 GCF_013103735.1 Etheostoma cragini | reverse complement strand
GAGAAAAAAGTCAGACTTCAAACTTTTTTTTCAGTTTTTGATTAAAGTCAGAGTTCTGAGAAAAAAGTCAGAATTTGAGAAAGAAGTCAGAATTCAAACTTTTTTTAATTCTGAGATTAAAGTCAGAGTTCTGAGAAATAAGTCAGAATTTTGAGATAAAAGTCAGAGTTCTAAGACAAAAGTCCAAATTCAGACTTTTTTTAATTCTGAGATTAAAGTCAGAGTTCTTAGGAAAAAAATCAGAATTCACACTTTTTTTTCATTTTTTGATTAAACCCAGAGTTCTGAGAAAAAAGTCAGAATTCAAACTTTTTTTTCCTTTTTTGATTAAAGTCAGAGTTCTGAGAAAAAAGTCAGTTTTGAGAAAAAAGTCAGAATTTTGAGAAAAAAGTTAGAATTCTGACTTTTTAAAATTCTGATATTAAAGTCAGAGTTCTGAGAAAAAAGTCAGACTTCAAACTTTTTTTTCAGTTTTCGATTAAAGTCAGAGTTCTGAGAAAAAAGTCAGAATTTGAGAAAGAAGTCAGAATTCAAACTTTTTTAAATTCTGAGATTGAAGTCAGAGTTCTGAGAAAAAATTCAGAATTTTGAGAAAAAAGTCAGAATTCTGACTTTTTTAAAATTCTGATATTAAAGTCAGAGTTCTGAGAAAAAAGTCAGAATTCAAACTTTTTTTTCATTTTTTGATTAAAGTCAAGTTCTGAGAAGAAAGTCAGAAATTTGAGAAAAAAGTCAGAATTCTATGACAAAAGTCAGAATACACATACATTTTTCCCCAGTGACCCTAATCCTCTTCCGTAGGCAGCGGATTCTCAGCAAAGTAAATACTTATATTTCTATCAGTGCTGCCATTTGTTGTTAAATTCTCATCTCTGCTTCCTCTTCGTCACCATTTTCCCATTTTACTGTTCGTTTGCAGAGAGACTTGAGATGCACATCTCCCTGGGAGGACATATATTTCTGTTTTCCTTGCAAAGAGCCTCTTTTATACACTATTAGACATGCACATTTTTGCAAAATCATGGGGTACCAGGCTGAAAACTGACCTTTCATGGTGGGCGGGGCATAGGTGCTCTGCTTCCTCTGAGAGGAATCTGAAGGCTGCAGAACACAAGAAAAAAGACACATATAGACAGTTTGAGAAAGATGAATAGATAAAAATATACATATAGTATATACAAATACATACATGCATACACAACTACTTACACACATATTCATATATGCACACGTACATACATACTGTGAGTGTGCATACATAACATATACACGGACAAATAATTAAAAAATAAATAAAATATCAATAATGAAAATCAAGTATGGGAGATGATTCCTTGCTGCTGCAGATTAGTGGCAACATGGGGGTGCGTCCCCCACTCCTCCCTGCACCTGTCTTCATAAACACCTACATATACACATACAAATACATACACACATACGTATACACACCTGTGACTCTCCGCCGGCGTGGTGTTGATCTCCAACATCTGCAGAGAGAGATGAGACAGCACCAGTGAGCCAGGGCTGTAGAACTCAAGTCCGGTCTTGGAATCCAGTCTGGACTCGAGACCGTTTTTCTATGGTCTCGGACTCGCTTGTATTTGGACTCGGACTTGACTTGGGATCCACTAGTTCTGGTCTTGGACTAAGGTGGTCTCGACTACAGCCTTGCAATGAGCTATTTCTGTTTCTGTTGATTTGTCAGTGTTTTATAACTAAAATGGCACGTTGCTGATTCCAAATCTGCACAACAGCTGTTTTATGTTAGCCCAAAAACTGAGAACTAAGTCAAAATCAAAGTACTTTTATTGGTCTCCCTAAGGAGAACTTCATTTTGGATATTTGAGTAACTTACTTTGCTGCAAGAATCATAGACACCACGACAAGCACCGGGTTAAAAACACAAACAAATAAAAATAAAAACAATTAAAAGACAAATGTACAGTCAGCATACAGGCCACTCAAGGGGCTGTGCAAGTTGCAGATTTTAGATTTTCTAAACTAAAATAGATAAAAGTCATACTTCAAAACAAAAAAATATGATTTAATTCATCCTTTTCATCCATCCCAGTCACAGATATGATGGATGAAAGGATGAATGCTAAGGGATCCAACAGTATTTTAGGCTATTTTTCTCCTTCCTGTTGCAGAAACTTGGCTAAATGCTGAGATTTCTGGCTTTTCAGCAGATATTGTGTTCTGGAAAATAAATAGATGAACTCCCTTTAGCTCTCTCTCTCTCACTACTGTTGTTTTTAAAGCACAAAGAAGGCGATCTGCTACCTTTTCTTTTGTCAACCAATCCAACACAAAGAGGAAAATCTGTGATTCTGTGTCAATTGTTTCTGACTTGTCCCGGTGATCTTCCTCATTTCAAGACTACGCACGGCCACTCATTGTTTTCACAGCTGCCAGCTGGTTTCCATCCCCCGGTGGGGTGTTGAGAATGAAAATTTGGGAAATTTGGTGCACAGAGAGAGAGATAGAAGGTCAATTAGAAAGCAAATCCCACATTAAAATGAAAAAAACCTCTTCAAATGAGTAAAATAAGAAGATGTCTTGACGTCTGAAGTCAAACAAGTGAAATCAAAAGTAGATCAAGCTATAGACCTTTAAAAAAATGCAGATGTATAGATATAAAATATAGATTTAATATATATATATATAATAATATAGATTTTACATCATATATAGATTTAATAATATAGATTTTTAACCAATTCACGATGCACTGCTACGTCCCTATTTTCCAGTTTTCCTGCTTTTGTGGAAGCAGCCTCACTGAGCTGAGACACACACACACACACACACACACACACGCACACACACAGACGCACAGACACACACACACACACACACACACACACACACACACACACACACACACAATATA
>NC_048423.1:93364-102503 GCF_013103735.1 Etheostoma cragini | reverse complement strand
TTAATATCAGAATTTTAAAAAGTCAGAATTCTGACTTTTTTCTCAAAATTCTGACTTTTTTCTCAAAACTCTGACTTTTTTCTCAGAACTCTGACTTTAATCAAAAAATGAAAAAAAAGTTTGAATTCTGACTTTTTTCTCAGAACTCTGACTTTAATATCAGAATTTAAAAAAGTATTTTCTCAAAATTCTGACTTTTTTCTCAGAACTCTGGGTTTAATCAAAAAATGAAAAAAAGTGTGAATTCTGATTTTTTTTCCTCAGAACTCTGACTTTAATCTCAGAATTAAAAAAAGTCTGAATTTGGACTTTTGTCTTAGAACTCTGACTTTTACCTCAAAATTCTGACTTATTTCTCAGAACTCTGACTTTTATCTCAGAATTAAAAAAAGTTTGAATTCTGACTTCTTTTTCAAATTCTGACTTTTTTCTCAGAACTCTGACTTTAATCAAAAACTGAAGAAAAAGTTTGAAGTCTGACTTTTTTCTCAGAACTCTGACTTTAATATCAGAATTTTAAAAAGTCAGAATTCTGACTTTTTTCTCAAAATTCTTACTTTTTTCCTCAGAACTCTGACTTTAATCAAAAAATTATAAAAAAAAGTTTGAATTCTGACTTTTTTCTCAAAATTCTGACATTTTTTCTTAAAATTCTGACTTATTTCTCATATTCTGACTTTTTTCTCAGAACTCTGACTTTAATCAAAAAATGAAAAAAAAGTTTGAATTCTGACTTTTTTCTCAGAATCTTTTCCTCAGAATTCTGACTTTTTTTTCACCATTGGCCCTAATCCTCTCCTCTAGCTGCCTGATAATGTCTGTGAGGAGGTTGTTTTAGGAGCACAGAGCCTGCAGGATCATTAACCCTTGTGTTGTCGTCCTGTTAACCATGAACTTGTCCTTCCAAGTCAAAGATGAATTTTATTTTGTGCTTTTACAATGTTTTGTTGACTTTTTCCATGCTTTTGCCTTTGCCCAAAAAAAAACTGAGCTGGTTTAACAAAAAGTTTTACACTTATTCTTGGAATTCGTGGTCAACAAACCTCATTTATATCAAATTATATGTAAGTTTTTTAGTTAAAAAAGCAGACATTTTGAACTATTTTGCCTAATAGTTAAGATCAGAGGATGTTATTTCAAAGTTTAGTCCGGATTCTGTTTTGAAACCATGAAAAAAAAAAAAATTCAAATGCTATAAGATTCAATAAAACACCCCAAAAATTCAATGAAAGTAATAATTTTATCTGAAGAACGTTGTATGGAATCATCCATTTTATCATTGGTCAATTTGGTTGAAAGAAATCTAATATTCATGATACAAAACACATTAAAACGGGTCAATTTGACCCGAGGACAACACAAGGGTTAAGTATTTGTATGCAAGTGATTTTATGTTCTCTGTTTAGAGCCATAAATCCTATAAAATTGCAGAATACTTCATTAAAACTTGACTTGACTTGATACTTTATGTACTCCAAGGTCAACAAAGACATGCACTGGTGGATTTCTTGCAGCTGTGTACACACCATTTCTCTTTCTTCCTCTTCTCAGTTTAACGGCATGGATATGTTTGCTTTTTATTGGGAAGTTCTGTTTGTTTTTGTTTTATTACACTATTTTGTTCTTCGTTTTATCTGCTGCTATGTCTGTTTTTACTCCTATTTTTTGTCTCAGATCTGTAGGCTCAGCTGGCAGGGTGGTGGGGGGGTGGGTGTGTATGGGGGGGGGGGTACTTCTGATGGTTTCTGTGTCACATTATTAGGAAGAAATCCATTTAGGTTACCCCAATATAAATATAATGCATTTCTTTGGTTTTTGGATATAACCAATTCTGAGACTTTGTCCACCCGAAAACAATGGAGGTGAATGGAGTTTCCAGTAGTTTTTGGTGCTCTAAGCTTTGAGAAATGACATTTAAAACAATTCGATGAGTCCTTGTTAGTCAGAATTATCCATGGAAACCACCGTGTACGTAATTCAATGGAAACTCTTCATATGATCTGCTGGTTTTCTCTTGCTTTTAAAGATTAGTTCACGTCTGTACAGGTTTTAAACATGCTTATATTCTCAGCGAGTCAATGATTAGTTGGGAACCTTTTTATAGTTAGGTCAAACTCTTTAACTTTGTTAATATACATATAGATTGTGCCTTTATTACAGCCGTGTGTACATTTAAAAATACATATATACTGTATCTACAGAATATATATATATATATATATATATATATATATATATATAGCGTATTGTGAATGCTATAACTGTGAGCAAAGTCTTACATTTTTAGACAATACAAGTAGTGGCTTCAATATGTTGATATGGCAGATTTGTGTAACTAAGGACATGTAATGGAGACAGTTGGTTTTATGATGTGGAGATTAGTTTATTACTATTACCGTTTCTGGTATTTTCTATAATAAGTATTGTAAGTTGTATACTCTTCTACCTAAGCCAGCACAGTTGTTCTTTTCCTAAACTGAACCGTTTCTTTCTTCTTCTACCTAGGCCAACCCTGTTGTTCTTTTCCTAAACTGAACAGTCGCTTTCTTCTTCTACCTAAGCCAACCCTGTTGTTCTTTTCCTAAACTGAACCGTCGCTTTCTTCTTCTACCTAAGCCAACACTGTTCTTCTTTTCCTAAACTTAACAATAGCTTTCTTCCTGCATTAACAGGCCAAGTGGCATGCGTACGCCCGGTCTCTGTACAGCATAGACATGCACATGAGCTCAAAAAGCATGCAGATAACGCGCCACTTGTCTTGTTGGCGTGTCTAATAACACAAAGTCATGATGCCATGTTGCTTCAGTAGCGAATACTGTCATTATCTTTTTGGGAGCTAGTTTACTTGAAAGAAAAGTTGTCAACACATCTCAGTTTTCATCCACAGTTTGTACAACGAGCGCCTGTCCGATAGCTTTAATCCCTAAAAGACTGTGTTGTTGTTGTCATTTTGTTATCGCCGCCTTAAACTGAATAATATATAAGACTGTTAAAGGACTCGGAGGAAGCACAGTCCAGAGGGGCTGACATGGCAAGGCCTTCATTTTTCCTTACAGTGTCTATTTGACTTTAAACGTATACGTGAGACTGAGAACTCTGTTTTAAAGACTCCATAGATTTTCAGGGAAGAGGAAAGAAAGACAACGAGGAGGAAAAACATAGTGCATGTAAGTGTGTGTGCAGAGCTCTCTGCCAGGGAGTAAAGCACTGAGTTCCGGGAAGGGGAGACAGTAAAAGCTTTTCTTTTATTGATCCCGTCTGTGTGTGTGTGTGTGTGTGTGTGTGTGTGTGTGTGTGTGTGTGTGTGTGTGTGTGTGTAGGCCAGTTAGCTAATAGCCTTGTGAGTAACTGCCTATGCACGTAACTGCCAATGCACTTATGTAAGATTTACATAATGCAGAATCAGAAAATAAAAATACGCAATAATCTGATTAGATTTTATTCTCACATTTTGTTTTTTTATTTGAAAATGTATTCGGGCTTTCGTTTTATTTTTTCAAGCCGACATAGGCAGCATTCATGTAAATCTGTAGTCTCTGAAGGCTCATGATGCAGGGTTTGGAGAGATCTCTACAAATCAAACTGAACATGAAGAACTAGTTGGAGTTTTTAGACTCAAAGAAGCTTTAAAAAACAAAATAAATACTACCTTAAAACTTACATTGTTAGCCCCTGTGTTGTCTTCCCGTCAAAATTGAAGGTCAACCATTTTGTTGATGCTTTTTATGGATGTTTTTAACTTTTTCTCACGTTTACGTCCCTCTTTTCAACACTTAAGATGCTTTTTTTTCAATGTTTGACCCTTTTTTGACATTTTCAACACTACGTAATGCTAACTTATTAACTTTAGTTTAACAGTTTTTTTTTCAAATTTATGGTCAATAAACCTAATTTTTAGGAAACTATACCTAATGTTTGAGTTAGAAAAGCAGAAATTTGGAATTATTGAGACTAAAATTAAAGGAATGGATGTTGATGATAATCACAGACTGGAATATGGCAACTTTTACTCAATACTATTTCAAAACACTTCCGTTTGTTTTTTACGATGCTATAAAATTGAATAAGACGCCCCAAAATTAATGAAAGTAAAGATTTGTACTTGGCAAAGAGCGTTGGGTGGAATCAATCATGTTATTTGGGGTAATTACAATTGGGGTCTTTTTTGCATGGGCCCATTGTATGGTTGGGTGATAATTATGGATATTAAGCAGGGATCAATATTGGAGGTTTTTACCAGTAGATTTTTAATAATAACCAGCAAACTTCTTCTAT
This sequence comes from Etheostoma cragini, assembly GCF_013103735.1. Lineage (NCBI taxonomy): Eukaryota > Metazoa > Chordata > Actinopteri > Perciformes > Percidae > Etheostoma > Etheostoma cragini. The sequence continues at coordinate 98,228 of NC_048423.1, read as the reverse complement.
AAACATACTGCTAAACAGCTACAAGTGAGACCCAAATACTCTGGAGTCTCCCCTCGAGGCTGCTGTGATACGTGTTGTACAAGATGTGAGGGAAAGCTCATTCAGTTTAATTTCGGTTACAGTTTTTTTTAATTACAAATTAATTTCAGTTTTGGCCTTTTATTCTGCTTTATTGTGACGTGTGTGTAGTTATAGCGTCTCTCCACCAGAGGTGCTCTTCTCTCCTCAGAGCTCCAGCTGGGGGTGGAGCACCACCTTCTGGGGGCGGGGCTCTGTGACACAGACAACCAGCTGAGCCCGATCACCGCACAGCTCTATGCCACCGCCTCCATGTGGGCCAATCACAATGGGCCAGAGGAAGCCAATGGGAATGAGGAGGGTCTGCTGTTAGCCAATCAGGAGAGAGAAGTGTCAGGGAGCAACAGTTCAGGGGGTAAAAACGTAGCCTACACACTTTGGTCGGCGGTATACTCCAAAACCAATATGCGCTATCAGATTTTATCAAATTACTATATTTTACTATCCTTAAGGAAGTAAAATATTTTAATACATGGAAGACAAAAATACAAAGCATCCAACCAATAAAATGACACTGTTTGTCAAGGCTGTAGTCAAGACCACCTTAGTCGAGTCCAAGACAAGTCCTAGACCAGGACTAGTCGAGTCTAAGACAAGACTGAGTCCAAAGAGGTTCGAGTCCTAGTCAAGACCGAGTCCAAAGAAGTTTGAGTCCAAGTAAAGAACAAGTCCAAAGAGGTTTGGGTCCAAGTCAAGATCGAGTCCAAAGAGGTTTGAGTCCAAGTCAAGACCAAGTCCAAAGAGGTCCGAGTCCGAGACAAGACCGAGTCCAAAGAGGTTTGAGTCTGAGTCAAGACCGAGTCCAAAGAGGTTCGAGTCCGGGACAAGATCGAGTCCAAAGAAGTTGGAGTCCAAGTCAAGACCGAGTCCAAAAGGATTTGAGTCCAAGTCAGGACCGAGTCCAAAGAGGTTCGAGTCAGGGACAAGACCAAGTCCAAAGAGGTTTGATTCCGGGACAAGACTGAGTCCAAAGAAGTTGGAGTCCGAGACAAGACCGAGTCCAAAGAGGTTTGAGTCCGGGACAAGACAGAGTCCAAAGAAGTTGGAGTCCGAGACGAGACTGAGTCCGAAGAAGTTGGAGTTCAAGACAAGACTGAGTCCAAAGAGGTTTGAGTCCGGGACAAGATCGAGTCCAAAGACGTTTGAGTCCGAGACAAGACCGAGTCCAAAGAGGTTTGATTCGAAGTCAAGATCAAGTCCAAAGAGGTTTGAGTCCAAGTAAAAATCGAGTCCAAAGAAGTTTGAGTCCAAGTCAAGATCGAGTCCAAAGAGGTTTGAGTCAGGGACAAGACCGAGTCCAAGGAAGTTGGAGTCGGAGACAAGACCGAGTCCAAAGAGGTCCGAGTCCGAGTCAAGACCGAGTCCAAAGATGTTCGAGTCAGGGACAAGACCGAGTCCAAAGAAGTTGGAGTCCGAGAAAAGACTGAGTCCAAAGAGGTTTGAGTCCGGGACAAGATCGAGTCCAAAGAGTTTAGAGTACAAGACAAGACAGAGTCCAAAGAGGTTCAAATCCCAGTCAAGATCGAGTCCAAAGAGGTTTGAGTCCGAGACAAGACAGAGTCCAAAGAGGTTCGACTCCAAGTCAAGGCCGAGTCCAAAGAGGTTCGATTCCAAGTCAAGACCGAGTCCAAAGAGGTTCAAATCTGAGACAAGACCAAGCCCAGGACAGAATAAAGGTCTCATGCATGACAGTATCAAGACAATCATTTTGGGTTTCACTTTCCCTCCAATATTATTATCAACATAATAAAGACACCTGGACTCAGTCAAGACCATAAGCCATTTCTGGCAAGACTAGTGGCCGAGTCCATAGAAAAAGGGTCTTGAGTCCGGACTCGAGTCCAAGACCGGACTTGAGTACTACAGCCCTGGTATGAATAATTAGACTTTGTGGGAAGCACAAAAACACTGTGCAAGCGTTGCAAAATCAAGGTTCTTTGGAGTATACTGCTGGCCTTGACACTCACACATGCACCTTTTTTAGCTAACATGTTACCAAATACATGTATTAGTCCGTAGGCTTGTTGTTTTTCTGTCCTCTAGGTGCCAGAAATGGATGAATGCAGCTTTAAGGTTGTGCCTGGCATGCGTTCAACAAGCCTATGTACATACAAAGCTAAAAATATGGCATCCAACTTTGATTACATCTCCAATTCATGTAGATAAACACTGCTGCACACACCCAGTCTGTTACTAACACATCTCCATAATAACAGTTCCTATTGTGTAAATCTCTTGACTACTAACAGCACTAACTCCTGTCTCTCTCCCTCTCTTGTGGCTTTGCATGATCTTTCAATTTTCCATCCTTTGTTTTTTTTACCCTCTTCCCCTTCTTTTCTCAGATTTGTCACGCGACCACAAACAGGAAGCGTCCAGTCCCGACTCCGTCTCCCGATAGTTCACCTTTGCTTACCTTCATCTCTTTCTGTCACTCGATAACCAACCTCTCCACTGTTCTTCACTGCTGTTAACACACTGCTTCACTCTTGTGCTTCACATGAATACTGGAGGATTTGATTTGGCACTGTTAAATCCTGCTCCAGTCTCAGGGTTCAGTCAATTAGTGGTCAAAACTCAGATGTTGACGTGTGAATCCATGTTATTACATAGGATATCCTGAGACAAAGTTACCTGGATCAAGCTCACAGCTCTCCCCTTCCTTTGTCTGGTTCTTGGCTCTTGGACCCCTAGTCTTATCCACTAAAGGGGGGGGGGGGGGGGGGGGGGGTCTCTAGACCACAGTGATGTGTTTGTGTTTTTGTCCTTATTTGTTATCTTTCAGTTGGAATGTGACTGAAAGTTTATGACCCTCAGTCCAGGACTTGCGCTCTGCAAGTCCTGAACTGAGGGTCATAAACTTAGTGGCTGTAAAAGTGGGACTGGAACCAGATTCAGGACGCGGACCCTAACAATCAATTCTGCTTCTGGCATAATATTCTGAGCTGGATTATAACGGGCTGTACCAGAACATCTTATATTATAGAACAGAAGTACTGCAAAACAACGTAATGCATGACCACCATGTCTTCATTTATGTTGAAATGATGCTTTTGCCTTTTAGCTTAAATGTAGAATACAAATCACACACAGCACATATAAAACTAGGGGAGAGCTGTTAGCTTGACTCTGTATTTGTCTCAGGATATCCTACATAATAAAAATGGAGACACACATCAACATCTGAGATTTTAACTACTAAGGGACTGAACCCTGTGAATGGAGCAGGATTTAGCTCCAACTGCATCCATTAGGCCGGCACGGTTCGGGGAACAACATGAATCAGGATTTTTTAAGCTTAGAATTGACATCACGAATCTCTGCCACGATCTATTTTCTCACTAATTGTAATGTTTATTGCACACATGAACCATGAGGAACCACAGAACCACAGAAGAGAAGTAGTAGCGTTAGTGATGCAGTTGGCTCGTGAAATTAAATAAGAATCAAAGTCATTAAAAAAAAAAAGTTATTTAAAAATGTAATCGTGAACAGGGTGAATTGAGACTGCGATTTTATCACAATTAATTGTGCAGGTCTAGCTTCCATCCTCCCTCTCTTTCAAGCACACATACAAACAGAGTTTAGTTAAATGTGCTTAATTGAGTTTAATTTAAATCAGTGGAGGTGACATTGAGGTTTTGCTTGTGTAGAAATGGCTGTGAATAAAGATGTAATATTGGAACATTTACTGAATGTCTGAGTGTTCTTCATCTTTTAGCAAAAGTCTTTCTAGAAAGTTTTAAATCCCCTTCAGGCTGAAGCACTTAATGTTCTTCAGTATTTGGGGGTTTGCTTCATGCTGATGGTGGTCTTTACACTTTCATGCAACGCAGCGTTTTTACTCTCCATGACTAACAAAATGGAGACATTTAAAGGAAATCAAAATTTGAGACGGCACTTTCTAAAGAAATCCCTGCTGACACAGAAAGCAGGAGAAGAAGAATAAGCAAGAAGAATGAACAACAACATGTAGGAGTCTAATGAATAGTAAAAAAGTTCAGGTACCTGAAAAATGCAGCATGTGAACCAGACGGGGGTATAATGGAGAATTGGGACAACTATTAAGAGATTAAACCATTACAGAGTACCAGATTTAAGAAAAAGGACATGGTGTTTTGTGTGTGTGTGCACCATTTACACACCAATATAAAAAGGACATGGTTCCCTTCCTGACATCTGAGTGACCCTAGTGTTTGGAGATCAACACCCCCGGGTCCCTGCACTAGCAGCTGAAATATCTGTGTTTTTGTGAATGAGTGTGTATGCACACGGCCCCGAGAGGGAAGATGGGATTTACTTTAATAGCTGGTTAAACACAGAATCTTCTGTTTTTTTTTGTCAGACTGTGGAAACTGTACAATGTCACACTGGGAAATAATCATCATGTGAATGTGTGAAACCTGGAGAAAGTTGGAGAAAAGTGTCGAGCTTGCAGAGTAAGATAAGACGACCTTGCAGCTGTGGCTGGGTGAAAGAAACACATTGTTCCTCTAATTTAACCTTGGTGAACAACGTGAAACCCTGAACTTGCCTAGCGTCACTGTGTCCACGTGTGACACTGTCAGCCTGACGCACTTTCTGGTCTTTTCGCAGTACTTTACATTTCAGATCATCACCAAAATGTCAACAGAATTGATGTCTACCCATCTGACAATCTACCTGTGAATTGTCCTACATGTACATGGACATTTAGATGTCTCATTAGGAAGACTCCCGGGGAGGAAGACTCCCTGGGAAGAAGACTCCCGGGGAGGAAGACGAAGACTCCCGGGGAGGAAGACTC
>NC_048423.1:91920-93264 GCF_013103735.1 Etheostoma cragini | reverse complement strand
GACTAAAAGCAGGAGACACCAACAAGATCACTGACATGCACGTGTTGACAGGACAAAAGGGTCTGACAAGAGACACAGACCTTAAATACACGAGGTAACGAGGTCACGAGGTAACAAGATCACAAGGTAACGAGGTAACGAGGTAACAAGATCACAAGGTAACGTGGTAACGAGGTAACAAGATCACAAGGTAACGAGGTAACGAGGTAACAAGATCACAAGGTAACGAGGTAACGAGGTAACAAGATCACAAGGTAACGAGGTAACGAGGTAACAAGGTCACAAGGTAACGAGGTCACAAGGTAAGGAGGTCACGAGGTAACAAGGTCACAAGGTAACGAGGTCACGGGGTAACGAGGTCACGGGGTAACAAGGTCACAAGGTAACGAGGTCACGAGGTAACAAGATCACAAGGTAACGAGGTAACGAGGTAACAAGGTCACAAGGTCACAAGGTAACGAGGTCACAAGGTAACGAGTTCACGGGGTAACGAGGTCACGAGGTAACGAGGTAACGAGAGGCAGGGGACAAGAGGGCAGGGAATCAGGTGGTAAACATCAGGTAATAGGTAAAAGAGGGAAGACACAGGAAGTAAAACTAACGACAGGACGGGACAAAAACCGGACTTCAAAATAAAACAGGAAACAGAACTTACAGACACTCAGGGGGACACGAGACAACACAAGACCGGGGAAGGAACACAAAGGAGGAGAGGAAAACAGGATGAAAAAAAAACACCATAAGATGCTGTTTTTCCTAAAGGATAAAAGTAGAGAAAGTAGGACCTGAGAAGTTCTTAATATTGTCAATATTGTTAATTGTTTTAGTCACATCTGTGTGTATGTGTGTGTGTGTGTGTGTGTGTGTGTGTGTGTGTGTGTGTGTGTAGGTAAGATGAAAAGTGCCATACCCGTGGAGGAGGATGAGGAGGAGGAGGAGGAGGAGGAGGAAGCCAACCCTCAGGAGAACTGATCCAGGAGATAAACCTCAGCACAAAAGAGGCGGCCATTTTGTCTCTGCCGTACAGACTCAGGCCTCCATCTCAGGCGTAGCACCTACGACACAAGACGTAGACAGAGGGAGAGTTCATTAAGAGACAGCAGTTAACATTTAATTACGTAGGTGCGGGAATGAAGAGTTTTAAAAAGTAAAAAAAAAACAGTGTTTTGAAAACAACGTATTTGTTTATGTGTGATGCAGCCAGGGTTAGGATACGATGCATTTGGTCTCTGACGGCCATATTGTCGGCCATTTTGTCTCTCACCTTCCCCCCTCTCGTCCTCTGACTCTAAAGAACTGATCAGGTCAAGTCTGGTATTTAACATATAGAAAGAAGCAGAAAGT
>NC_048423.1:90961-91910 GCF_013103735.1 Etheostoma cragini | reverse complement strand
CCCCCCCCCTTTGACTATAAGACAACACAGTGTCGATTACCCGTCTTTTTGTTAGAATTTCTCATTTCCATGATATTACCTTTTGATCCGGGACCGAAAAACGACCCGGCGTTTAGAGCCATGTCCTTCCTCGTTGGACAGCGAAGACGCTGCTCAACGTGTTACCGTGCCAACGACGGACCAATGAGAATGGATTTGAACACACCAGGTGAAGAGGAACCACCCCCCAGGTGCAGGGGACACATGTGTGTGATTTAGGAATATCCAGAACTGGTGTCATGTGACTCCATCATCAATCATCTGTTTTATTGTCTTATTGTCTCATCTTCTTCATCATGGTCCTTCATTAAACCTTTTTCTTAATTCTCAATTGGACCTTTTTGTGGCTGCTGACCAATTTCCGGAGTGAAGTTTTCAGCCAAAGTCAACCACCACACACCTAACTGCATCCATCCCAATTTATTTCACTGTATAGAGATTCAATTATTTCCATAACAGCAAATATTGGGGGAAAACCAATGTTCGAAAAACAAAAAAAATGAATAAAAACTACAACCCACAAACTTTAGAAAATAGTGACCAAAACATTGAAAAAGTTACAAAAAACATCAGAAAAAAGCCATAAAATTAGTGACCAAAACATTGAAAAAGTTACAAAAACATCAGAAAAAAGCCATAAAATTAGTGACCAAAACATTGAAACAGTTACAAAAACATCAGGAAAAAGCCATAAAAATAGTGACCAAAACATTGAAAAAGTTACAAAAACGTCAGGAAAAAGCCATAAAAATATTGACCAAAACATTGAAAAAGTTACAAAAACGTCAGGAAAAAGCCATAAAAATGGTGACCAAAACATTGAAAAAGTTAAAAAAACATCAGAAAAAAGCCCTAAAAATAGTGACCAAAACATTGAAAAAGTTACAAAAACGTCAGGAAAAAGCCATAA
>NC_048423.1:89168-90861 GCF_013103735.1 Etheostoma cragini | reverse complement strand
GCCATAAAAATAGTGACCAAAACATTGAAAAGTTACAAAAACGTCAGGAAAAAGCCATAAAAATATTGACCAAAACATAGAAAAAGTTACTAAAACGTCAGGAAAAAGCCATAAAAATTGTGAAAAAAGTGACCAAAAATTACACATTAACATTTTTGGGAAGACAACACAAGGGTTAAATAGCCTAATTAGCCTGCCATAGGCTACTGACCTGGAAACACCAAAAGCTAGACCGCTATCACAACTCAACCAAATGTAAAAGTCTTTTTTACCGATAGGCCTACTGTCCAGATATAGACTCTTTATTGAAACAAAGGCACGTTGTGGTGTCGTAACAAGGCTTCGATTATAAAACTGGAACACATGTACACGCTCCACAAGCACAAAAAAAAATTAATTAAAAATAAAACAAATTAAAAGAATAAAGTCCATAAAACAAGACAGAACCCACTAGGCGCAGGTAACACCGGACACAGTAAACTTAATAAACTTACATTAGTTTTCCCTGTTTTAGTTCATAAATAGAAGCATGGGTTCCCCCAAAGCAGCTAAATGATAATAGTTCACTGCCAACACAAACGCAAAGCTGACATCTTTAAACATTTTGGAGGGAAACGTGAAAACCCTGGAGCTGTGTTGCCAGGTCTTGCAAGACAAATTGGCAACCAGGGCTGTGAAAATAAGCCCAAAACAAGCGACTTTTTCTAGTGGGGAGCCCCCTTAAAACCCTGGAAGATATAAATAAATTAAACTGTGTGCACGGTGGGGGACGGATTGTAAACTGAAGACAGATTGTCAATGTCCTTCCATGTGGACAGATTGGTAAACTAGATCTTATTAGACCCTGAGATTCAGGACAATGACCACCAGATGGAGTTAAACCACCTTTTAACAGTATTTAGCATTAGAAAACCCATTGGATATCAAATATAGAGTTTTTCACAGTGATTTTAAGTCATTCCCCATGACGGGTTGAATCAATTCTTTTCCTCCTTTCTCTTTCTCCCAGTGTTCGTTGTATTTCCTCCCGTATTTCACCCACTTTATCCCGGGAATTTAGAATTTAGCAGTCGCTTCTCGAGTGTTTTCCTAACCAGTAAACAACAAACTGCCCTGCTCTGCCTCTGATTGGCTAGTGACACGTTGGCCTCTGGGTCAGAGCCAATAAGAAGCAGGAAGTGGGCGGGACATAACGCTTCTGTCTCCAGTGTGTATGGGGAAAGGGGCGGGACCAAAGGAACAGGTAAGATACACTCCTACATTAAATAACATATAGAAAATATCTGCTTGACAACTTATTATGGAGCTGGGAACAAGCCCAAATACACAACTACACTTTAGAAACAAGCCCAAATACACAACTACACTTTAGAAACAAGCCCAAATACACAACTACACTTTAGAAACAAGCCCAAATACACAATTACACTTTAGAAACAAGCCCAAATAAGCAACTACACTTTAGAAACAAGCCCAAATACACATATACACTTAAGAAACAAGCCCAAATACACATCTACACTTTAGAAACAAACCCAAATAAACAACTACAGGTTAGAAACATGCCCAAATAAGCAACTACACTTTAGAAACAAGCCCAAATACACATATACACTTTAGAAACAAGCCCAAATACACAACTACACTTTAGAAACAAGCTTAAATAAGCAACTAAACTTTAGAAACAAGCCCA
>NC_048423.1:87838-89068 GCF_013103735.1 Etheostoma cragini | reverse complement strand
TATTTGGGCTTGTTTCTAAAGTGTATATGTGTATTTGGGCTTGTTTCTAAAGTGTAGATGTGTATTTGGGCTTGTTTCCAAAGTGTAGTTGCTTATTTGGGCTTGTTTTTAACGTGTAGTTGTTTATTTGGGTTTGTTTCTAAAGTGTAGATGTGTATTTGGGCTTGTTTCTAAAGTGTAGATGTGTATTTGGGCTTGTTTCTAAAGTGTAGTTGCTTATTTGGGCTTGTTTCTAAAGTGTAGATCTTATTTGGGCTTGTTTCTAAAGTATAGATCTTATTTGGGCTTGTTTCTAAAGTGTAGATCTTATTTGGGCTTGTTTCTAAAGTGTAGTTTGTGTATTTGGGCTTGTTTCTAAAGTGTAGTTGTGTATTTGGGCTTGTTTCGAAAGCGTAGATGTGTATTTGGGCTTGTTTCTAAAGCGTAGATGTATATTTGGGCTTGTTTCTAAAGTGTGGATGTGTATTTGGGCTTGTTTTTAAAGTAGTTGTGTATTTGGGCTTGTTTCTAAAGTGTAGTTTGTGTATTTGGGCTTGTTTCTAAAGTTTAGTTGTGTATTTGGGCTTGTTTCTAAAGTGTAGATGTGTATTTGGGCTTGTTTCTAAAGTGTAGATGTGTATTTGGGCTTGTTTCTAAAGTGTAGATGTGTATTTGGGCTTGTTTCTAAAGTGTAGTTGCTTATTTAAGCTTGTTTCTAAAGTGTAGTTGCTTATTTAAGCTTGTTTCTAAAGTGTAGTTGTGTATTTGGGCTTGTTTCTAAAATGTAGATCTTATTTGGGCTTGTTTCTAAAGTGTATATGTGTATTTGGGCTTGTTTCTAAAGTGTAGTTGCTTATTTGGGCTTGTTTCTAACGTGTAGTTGTTTATTTGGGTTTGTTTCTAAAGTGTAGATGTGTATTTGGGCTTGTTTCTAAAGTGTAGTTGTGTATTTTGGCTTGTTTCTAAAGTGTAGATCTTATTTGGGCTTGTTTCTAAAGTGTAGATGTGTATTTTGGCTTGTTTCTAAAGTGTAGATGTGTATTTGGGCTTGTTTCTAAAGTGTAGTTGCTTATTTGGGCTTGTTTCTAAAGTGTAGTTGTGTATTTGGGCTTGTTTCTAAAGTGTATATGTGTATTTGGGCTTGTTTCTTAAGTGTAGTTGCTTATTTGGGCTTGTTTCTAACCTGTAGTTGTTTATTTGGGTTTGTTTCTAAAGTGTAGATGTGTATTTGGGCTTGTTTCTTAAGTGTAT
>NC_048423.1:79773-87738 GCF_013103735.1 Etheostoma cragini | reverse complement strand
CACTTTAGAAACAAGCCCAAATACATATCTACACTTTAGAAACAAGCCCAAATAAGATCTACACTTTAGAAACAAGCCTAAATATGCATCTACACTTTAGAAACAAGCCCAAATATGCATCTACGTACATACATACATATGCATCCAGCCGCCAAACAGAATATAGACGTCCTTCGCGCTGGCTGATCCTGGAGAAACATACGATGTAAACTTTGGTTCCTACTAAAACATTAAATCTGAGGACAAGCTCATGATTGCCGTTGCTGACACACACACACACACACACACACACACACACACACACACACACACACACACACACACACACACACACACACACACACAGACAGGTCTGTCTAGTCCACAACATTCTGGGACGGGAGGACAACATGCTCTCGTTTTTGGGTATTTCTTTAAACCAATCACTTTGCAGTTTCATGAACTGCAATATTTGGTATTTAACCTTTTTATTTCATTACAGTGCAAAATTATGCATTTGTTAATACGTAACTACTTTCACACTATGTGTATTCAAAGCTGTTTTATATATGTATATAGTTGCTCTCAGGACTCAGGACTGTGCACCAGGTCTCCCCCCCCCCCCTTTCGTTTTTCTCTGCACTACCTATACTTTATATTTTGATACTTTATATTGTTGTATTTTTTTAATACTGTGTCAACACTGAAAAGGGAATGCTTCAGTCTCGTTGTGTACAATGACAATAAAGGCTTTCTATTCTGTTCTATGTTGAAGACTATATCCAGAAAAACAACTTCGCAGTTGTGTTTTCCTCCTCTGTCCTGGGGGGGGGGGAGCTACCACATGTCCTGATGTTTTATAAAGAACTTTAACTTTTTAGGAGGGTCCACACCATAGACTGTACACTATATATTAACAATAGTTATACTATTATTATGGTCCACACGCTCGACTTAGCATTGAACTCATACTTTTCATACTGTATGGTGTGTAATATGGACCTGTGTCTGCAATAAAGCTTTATATTATATATTTATACCTTTTTAGTTGAGTTTGTGGACCCTACTAAAGAGTTAAAGTTTTTTAATAAACATCAGGACATGTGGTAGGTCCCCTCCCCCCCCAGGACAGAGGAGGGGAAGACCCGGGACTAGGTGGAGGGACAGAGGAGGAAAACACAACTGCGAAGTTGTTTTGCTGGTCTGAAAACAGATATTCTTCCTCTTGGGTGTTGATCGGTGCACTATGGAGAAACTAACCGGGTTTTTGTTGCTGTTCGCGATGCTGAACGTCGCATTCGCCCAGTACAAGTTAACCCCGAAATACTTCAAAGATGGCGGGGTGCTAACGTTGGAGCCGAGCCCTCGTCCTACTGGACCCATCACCAACCTCGTGTGGATGCTTGAGGGAAACCTGGTAGCCGAGTGGTTCAAAAACAAAGACACAGGTGAAGAAGTAGTTCCTTTGACTTTTTACAGAACATTTAAAGGACGCACAACCATGAATGTCACCACTGGACGTTTGGACATTATCAACATGACTAAAGCTGACATGGGTCTGTATTCAGTGGAAGTCAACAGCGTCGTCCAGAAGGACCGAGATAACGCCATAATGATAAAAGAAGTCCCCGAGCCTGGGGTAGTGATTCGGCCGTTGGTGTGTTCCTCCGCTTTTGACGGCTGCACGCTGACCTGTGACGCGGACCCTGCGGTCCTCGTAGACGCTGGACCCGTCACCTACAGCTGGAGGAAGGGGGACGGAGACTGGACGGAGCCGGGAAAGGACCTGGACATCACCAAGGAGGAGACAGCAGAGGTGGAGACCTTCACCTGCCGGATCCAGAACCCAGTCAGCGCGAGAGAAAGTAGGGGGGGGTGAGGATCCAGTTTGAAGCTGCAGGCCCTGCAGAGGGAAAACCGCGTGTTTGGCCATAAATAAGAACCAAAACACCAAAGCAAGCTTTCTTATTTGGCTTATTTTGCTTTCTTTGCTTTGCATTCATTAACAACATATCAAAGTTCAGCTTAGGCTTGATGTATTTACATTTTCGCTGATGTTTCATCTTGTTTAATAAGTTTGACTCATATTCATAATTGAGATGTTATCAAAAAACAAATGAATTTGCTGCCTTTTATTATTAAACTGCTATAATTTCTGTGCGTTAGTTGTTATTTGTGTTTACCTTTGTCTGTCCTAAGTGTCCTAACCAAGTGACTTAAAATTTGTGCAATTATTACATAAGAGTAACCTTGTATTACTCAAGCTGGACCTTATTATTTGCATGTTTTTGTGTCCAATAATAATATAATAATAACAACTTCATCCAGGACTCAAATGCAAGGTCCATAGTACATTAAAAATGACAATATGTACAAACGTATAGCAATAAATATACAGTACAATTCATATAAATTAATAACAACGTGCTGCTGTGCTGTGTGAGATTGTTGTCTCGATACCTGCAGGTAGAAGGAAATAGAAAGACCTTCTCAACTCTCATTTGTGTTTCACTCTCAAAAACACTGCTGCAACAGAAACTTCCACAACAAAGCGCCGACGAAACTCTTTCTGAAAATCTTGAATACATGTTCATTAGATCTCAGTGTCTCACCACATTTGGGGGGACGTCGTCCCCTCTGGCCTGATGGTCTGCAGAGCCTCCAGATTCTCCTTGTGACACATGAGGACAACATGAGGAAGACATCAGGACAACATGAAGACAACATGAGTACGACATGAGGACAACATGAGGACAACATGAAGGCAACATGAGGGCAACATGAAGACAACATCAGGACAACATGAAGACAACATGAAGGCAACATGAGGGCAACATGAGGGCAACATGAGGGCAACATGAGGACAACATGGGGACAACATGAGGACAACATGAAGGCAACATGAGGACAACATGAGGACAACATGAAGGCAACATGAGGGCAACATGAGGGCAACATGAGGGCAACATGAAGGCAACATGAGGGCAACATGAAGACAACATGAGGACAACATGAGGGTTAAAAACGTTACTATTCTAAATGAGCGTTGTCTCTCTGTCTATTGTCTCAGTGTCTCACCACATTTGGGGTAAGCCACCAGCATGACGTCGTCCCCTCTGGCCTCGATGGTCTGCAGGGCCTCCAGGTTCTCCCGGGGACACATGAGGCTCGGGTACAGGACCCCGTTGAACCTGTACAGCTTCTCCTCTTCCTTCATGTCCTTGGCCCTCTGGATCCTGGACTGAGCGCTGGAGACGGAGCTAATAACACACACACACACACACACACAGACACAGACACACACACACACAGGCAACAATCCAGAAGCTACTTTAACAGGAACGTTTTACCCTCCTGTTGTCCTGGAGTCAACTTTGCCCCAATTTCAGGTTTTAGGAAGTTTCAGAAATTTGGGATTGTTTCATCCAAATATTACATGAATGGTTCCATATAACGCTTAGATCCCTACTTATCTAAGCGTAGGCACTTCTATTATTATTATTATTATTATTATTATTATTATTATAGCCTATTAGATTCATGTATTGTTAATACAAGACCGGTGCTAGTTCATGGGTTGGTTGTAAATGACTCAATCACTCACTCGATTAATCAATCAATCAATCTTTATTTGCTCTTTTCATACAGCTTTGTGCAATTTAAAGTCCTTTACTGTGACTAACAAGCAGATAATAAGACAGTCCAAATGTTATTAGTATTAAACTGAAGAATAAAGGAGTATAAAGTAGAACATACAGTTTATGGAAGCAGAGTTTGTCTGGGCTGTGCACCACTTCAGAATTGTATTTCTTGACTCATAAATTTCAAAATTCGATTTTTTACTTTTAATAACCTGATTCTTGCTTATATGTATCTAAAATTGTTATAGTCCCTGCTGTGTTAAGCTCCGGCCTTTCTTTTTATGAATCATTTCAACAGTCTGCTTCAGAGAATGACTGCATTCATAAAGTTTCATTAGAGTAATTGATATTGTACAAAAATGTATAGGCAATTACACCCAATACATAATAAAGGAATATCAAATCTCTCAGGCAACATTTAACTGGTTTCTTATATACAGCGTCTGTGATTACATCTGAATACCAACGTCTATGTTATTAACTTCATTTGTGTTAATTAGGAAGTCAAAGCAAGATCGAAGAGCTGATTGGTTTCAGGGTTTAGGCCTAGCAAAATAAGCAAAATAAGAAAGCTTGCTTTGGTGTTTTGGTTCTTATTTTATGGCAAAACACGTGGTTTTCCCTCTGCAGGGCTTGCAGCTTTAAACTGGATCCTCATCCCCTTTTCTGCATCGACAGGAACACATCGGTCTCCCCATAGTCTCTCGTTTCCGCCACATGAAGTAAGCAACGACGCCCGGGATGACCGCGATTTCCAAAGATCTCGAACAACCCCGAAACACTGAATCCAGCGTTCGGGGTCTGGACACTTCTTCTCAAAGAGCGGGTTTCTTTTGGGTCTACTTTCTCTCGCGCTGTCTGGGTTCTGTATCCGGCAGGTGAAGGTCTCCACCTCTGCTGTCTCCTTCTTAGTGATGTCCAGGTCCTTTCCCGAGTCCGTCCACCCTCCGTCCCCCTTCCTCCAGCTGTAGGTGACGGGTCCAGCGCCCGTGGTGTCCCCTGCACAGGTCAGCATGCAGAGGTCCGACGCGGAGGAACACACCAACTGCCGTGTCACTACCTCAGGCTCAGGGACTTCTTTTATCATTACGGCGTCGTAGCGCTCGTTCTGGGCGACGCTGTTCACTTCCACTGAATACAACCCCGTGTCAGCTTTAGTCATGTTGATAATGTCCAACCGTCCAGTGGTTACATTCATGGTAGCGCGTCCTTTAAATGTTCTGTAATAAGTCAAAGGAACTAGTTCTTGACCCGTGTCTTTGTCTTTGAACCACTCGGCTACCAGGTTCCCCTGTAGTTTCCACACGAGGTTGGTGATGGGTCCAGTAGGACGAGGGCTCGGCTCCAACGTTAGCACCCCGCCATCTTTGAAGTATTTCGGGGTTAACTTGTTCTGGGCTCGAGCGACGTTCAGCGTCGCCAACAGCAACAAAAACCCGGGTAGTTTCTCCATAGTTCACCGATCAACACCCAGGAGGAAGATTGTCAAACCAGCCAAAAAACATCTATCTATAGCTTATGTTCTTCCGCGTCTCTGAGGTGAGAGACCACAATTCAGCATTTCCTTCCTCTTCTTCTTCCGTGGGTTTCGTTTGGTAAAGACAACAGAACATTAGTGTGGTAAACTAGATGAAACTGCTGCAAATAAAAATAAAATCTAATTTGTCTGCATATCATAATACTTATACATCCATAATACTGATGATATGGTAAAAAGATTGTATAACACCTCACATTGATATCATTAACACAGACTGCAAAAATAATAACAAAGTTATGCATGGGCGTGCACACACACACACACACACACACACACACACACACACACACACACACACACACACACACACACACACACACACACACACACACACACACACACACACACACACACACACACACACACACACAGTCTTATTTTCTATCTTTCTGTGTTGTTAATATGGGATGTACGATAAGCAATAATACTTTTTGAACTTTACACTAAGTAAAGTACTACAATAAAGTAATAAAAAAACATGTAATAAATGACAGAATCATTAACACGGACTGCAAATGTAGGTATTATTATGTATTATACTTGGTACAATTTCACAAAGACAGCAAGGCAATGTGGAAGTGTGTGTGACGGTTTGGGGGGTTGCTTTGGTTTCTTTTTCTCCTTCTTTGTTTTTTTGGGTCCTGTCTTGTCTCCTTGTGTTTGTGTCATAGTTTCCTCCCCGGTCTTGTGTGGTAGTCTCTGTCTTGTGTTCCCCGTTGAGTGTCTGTATATTCTGTTTCCTGTTTTATTCAGTGTGCCGATGTGCTGCAATAGCAGCAATCGGCGCAGTGACTATTATTGCCCATACTTAATATTATTCTTCCGCCAGATTTTCGTCCCGCTACTAGTCCCGGAGCGTTGCCAACACGCGCACACAAAATACATCAACATGTGTGTAATGATCGGGAATGCTGGGCTATGACTTTTCTAAGAGATTTGCCACGCGGTTTTCCCAAAATCGGCAAAAAACAGCAAAACATTTCTCATTGACTTGAATAGGAAATGTTCGGGAAATTGCTCATCTCTCAAAACTCCCCCTCTTTGGGACCGGGCTGTATCGCCATACTTTAACGTAGAAACATGATTAAAAGTTTAAACCGAAGACAAGACTTTGGCGTTTATTCGGCTGAATGGGCGTTCAGATATCAACCACGGTTTCTCCCAAATCCCAGTTTACGTATCGTCCCTTTTTCAGATCGTCATAGATTTTCCAATGTGTGTGTATGTGGTGGAATGTTGAGAACTAGAGTAGAGGACAGAGTGGGGAGACTAAAAAAATTATCTTTTTTCTTTCTGTTTAACTTGCTCCAACAATTCTAACTTGTCATGGACAATTTATACATCAAAACGTAGGTATTGTCTGCATGGAATTTAGAAGAGAGTCTGAAAAGAGACAAAAATAGTGGAAAAAGCAGCAAAAACATTAGAAAAAGGAACAAAAACTTCATTAAAAGCCCAGTTTCCAATATTATTATTTAAAATAATCCTGGTCTTAAGCACCCAAGGTCACATTGTTCCCATCAGTGCAGCTGTTTGGGACATGGTAACCATGGAGAAGGGAGGGGGGGGTTAAATGAATCCATCTAGGTACCTTGTGGGTGTATTTGATCGTCTCATGGCGCAAGAAAACGATTTTAAAAATGATTTCTGTGTCGTCTTTTGGCAATTATGAGAAAAAAATGAGACGTCTATCTCCATTGTTTTAACCATTTACTGCCTTTTGCGTCAAAGGATCATTCATCATAGAACATTTTAGGGAAATATAGATATTGTTTGCACAATATACACAATGTACTACATAGTACACATTGTAATCACATGATTGTATACACACGTAATACAAAATTATGGCATATAGATGTCTTAATATTTACATCTTAATATAATTAGTTACTGAAATCTCAACTTCAGAGTTAAAGGCTGCGTAGTAAGGCACAGAAGGCTTTGGTCGGGACACACACACAGACACACACACAAACACACACACACACACACACACAAAGAGAGAGACAGACACAGCATTCTGGGGGGGGGCAGATTGACTAAGACGTTAATTTTTGACCCTGAGGAATAGATTTTGTGGCTGCACGTTGAGAACGTTTGATCCTAAAAATCTAACTTTATTTTCCAGGAATGTTTACACAAAGAGACACACAAAGAGACACACAGAGAGACAGAGACACAGACACACAAAGAGACACACAGAGAGACAGAGACACAGACACACAGAAAGACACAGACACACAAAGAGAAAGAGACAGACAAAAAGACCCAGACAAACAAAAAGAGACAGACACACAAAGAGACAGACACACAAAGAGAAAGAGACACAGACACACAAAGAGACACAGACACACACAGAGACACAGACACACAAAGAAAGCCACAGACACACAAACACAGAGAGACACAGACACACAAAGAAAGCCACAGACACACAAACACAGAGAGACCCAGAAACACAAAGAGACACAGACACACAAAATGAGCCACAGACACACAAAGAGATAGACCCCGACACACAGACAGACACACAAAGAGACACACACACAACTTTCAGGAATGTTTAAACTAAGCACATGTGGTGTTTGGTCATTTGATGCAAGCTGCAGGTTGGGATTTTCTGACTTCCCTGGAATGTGCTGTGTTGTTGTTGTTTTTGTGTTGTTGTTGTTGTTGTTGTGTTGTTGTTGTTGTGTTGTTATTGTTGTGTGTCTGTTGTCAGTCTCTCTCTACGCCGTTTTACGTTCAAATAAGGCGCAGACACCACGACAACACCCAGGAAATGGAATAAAAAGGCGGGGG
>NC_048423.1:77561-79673 GCF_013103735.1 Etheostoma cragini | reverse complement strand
GGCTATCCGGCGTTTTTATTTATATTTTTGCTGGGTATTTTAACTCCAAAGCACCAGGGAACTTCCTCAGGATTACATCATTCATACATTATGATTACTTACATTATTCATTCACAAAGAAAATTGGTGTTCTTGAAGGTTGGATTCCTCCTTATTTCTTATAAGATCAATAAGATAAGATCAATTTCCAAAAGTGTGTTTTTTTTTTTATTATATCCCTCTTTTAGTCAACTTTAGAATGGGCTCATAACCTTATATGAGCAGCACTGTGAGTGTAATCAGTTAACTAGAAAGAGGAAGTACAACTGCATGAATAAAGCTGGTTTATTAATAAATAATAGTCTATTGTTAGAACTTACTTCCTGGTTGTGTCCGACGCCACAAAGGGAACCTTGTCATTTCCTACACTGGTTTGTCGTGTCAAGCAGGTTAAATACAACAATACTCTGCTTGTATTTCCGTTTTCTATAATATATAAAGGAATATTTAACCCTCGTGGTGTCTCCACTTCTTCACCCTCTCGTGTGAGACTTATTTGTGGTTTTAAAAACAACTTTGAAATAACATTTCACTTCATAATCTATTTACAAATATCGTCTTTATCTCAATTTCTAACAGCTGAGATAACATCTATGTTTAGGGAATGCATCAGTCTCTACTAGCACACTATTAAACATGGAAGTGGGGTTCGTTTGTTGTCATAAGGTTATAATTCATGTTAAAAATCCACTATGGAAACAACATAAGTGTCATATCCAGAATAATGTTGTGAGTCAGAAATACATGTTTATCTCAGGAAATAAGGAAAGGACGTTGATTTTCAGGTAGAAAACATGTAACTTGTTCAATTTGTCTTCTTGTAAAAGATGTAAATGGGTCAATTTGAGCCGAATACCATCCAAAGGTTAAAGGAGAATGTGTGCGGTTGTTGATTAAAGCTGCAAAACAACCAGGTTCTTACCATGGAAGGAACGAAGGGTGCAAGGATTCCTCCAACTCTGCACGACATGGAACAAACTCCCAGACCTGCGTTCCTGGAAACACAAAAGAAAGCCCCATTTATTTATTTATTTATTTATTTATTTATTTATTTATTTATTTATTTATTTATTTTTTGACAAAGCGAACTAGATCCATGTCAGCTGTGCTTTTCCTAGTATGACAAGTCAAAATGTCTGCTGTGAACTAGATCCATCCAGTCCTCCAGTGTGATGTGTGTGTGTGTGTGTGTGTGTGTGTGTGTGTGTGTGTGTGTGTGTGTGTGTGTGATAGACCATCATGCAGACTGTGTATTGTTAGGCATCCATGTTTAAGACTGCCTCACATGGTCGCTTGGTATCAGGTGTGCCATTACGAAGGCACATCAGAGGCTATATTTTTTTTCATATATTTATTATACAGGAAAATTAGAAAAAGTAACATTAAATTACATTACAATCTAAAAACGGGTCTGACTCAGTTTAAAAACTGGTTTTCAGCCGGGTTCCTGTTCTGCAGGAACATAAAACATGGTTACAGCTCGTCAGGACAGACATTAATACAAGACATCGATATAGAAAAATAAATTTCAACAACTGAAAACAACACAGTTACATAAGGACAAAGACATTTATGCTAGACATCAGCTGGGCTGGACAAATACCGACAGTGCAAACAAAGCTTGGATAATATATAAACAAATTAATTAATGCGTGCAAGTGTAACTATTAAGAAGGAGCTTTTTGTTCTGATGTGATACGGAATGTCATTCCAAATCTTGGTATATGTATATATATATATTTTTAAAAAAAAACAGTGTTTTGAGGTGTCTTAAGAAACATGGTACGTCCCTTAATATTCTACAGAACTTCTACCGTTGTACAAGTGAGAGTATACTGACAGGTAGCATTGCAGTGTGGTTTGGTTGCTACTTCACATGACCTTCATCTTCTGACCAAGGTCAAAACTGCATCTAAAATCATCGGCGTTGCACTTTAACCGCTGCAACATATCTACTGGAAACGCAGTACTAAGAAGGCACGAGGCATTAATGCGGGATTCTAGTCATCCTGCATATAACCTCTCCTCCTTCCTTCCATCACGTAGTTTTATGAAGGATTCTAGTCATCCTTC
>NC_048423.1:76397-77461 GCF_013103735.1 Etheostoma cragini | reverse complement strand
GCATTCTGGGCGTGCTGGTCTTACAGGGAGGTGTGTTCAGGTGCATTCTGGGCGTGCTGGTCTTACAGGGAGGTGTGCAGGAATAAAGCTTCTAATGCCTGTACGGGACCGCTGGTCTCTCTGTGTCCCCCCCAGTGGTTCCTGATCAAGCATCAGGCCTATAAGGTCAGTCTAGCCGGGTCGCTGTTCTTCGCCGGGCTTCTGATCGGGAACGTGGTCTTCGGGCCGCTCTCGGACCGGATCGGAAGGAGGCCCGTGTACCTGACAGGTGAGGAAAACCACCACGATTAGACGGGTCCGTCTCAATGGAAGATGCAGAAACTTAAAAAAAGACGTCCATGAGGACACAAAACAGCCGATTAAACCCTTTTAAATTCTCAGGGGGCACCCTGTTCCTCCTCGTTGTCCTCATCTGTTTCCAGGGGCGATGGGATCAGATCCTTAGGGGGGGGGGGGGGGGGGGGGGGGGGGGGGGGGGGGGGTAACTAAACTGGACACTTCATTAGTCCCGGTAATAACGACCAGTTTGACACAATGTTCTATCGTTTATTATTTTAATTTACGATTTAATTTGGGTTCTAATCTGCGCCGAGAAATGACCAATTTCTTCTCTGGGGACGATCAACATTAACCCTCATGTTGTCCCCATGTTGTCCTCATGTTGCCTTGATTTTGTCCTCATGTTGTCCTCATGTTGTCTTGATGTTGTCCTCATGTTGTCCCCATGTGTTCCTCGTGTTGTCCTCATGTTGTCTTCATGTTGCCTTGATTTTTTCCTCATGTTGTCCTCATGTTGTCCCCATGTGTTCCTCGTGTTGTCTTCATGTTATTCTCATGTTGTCCCCATGTGGTCCCCATGTTGCCCTCATGTTATCTTCATGTTGTCGTCCTCATGTTGCCCTCATGTTGCCCTCATGTTGCCCTCATGTTGCCCTCATGTTATCTTCATGTTGTCGTCTTCATGTTGCCCTCATGTTGCCTTGATTTTGTCCTCATGTTGCCCTCATGTTGTCTTCATGTTGTCGTCTTCATGTTGCCCTCATGTTGCCTTGATTTTGTCCTCA
>NC_048423.1:67061-76297 GCF_013103735.1 Etheostoma cragini | reverse complement strand
TCATATAACCTCTCCTCCCTCCTTCCATCACGGTGTTTTATGAAGGATTCTAGTCATCCTGCATATAACCTCTCCTCCCTCCCTCCATCACGTAGTTTTATTTCAGGATTCTAGTCATCCTGCGTATAACCTCTCCTCCCTGATATTATAACTGTTACTATTGACTGGTGCAGAGAGAGTGCAATAAGGCATGTTGTATTTACTTGCTGTGGTACCCTGTACTAAAAGGTCCATGTGACAATAAACTTGAACTTGAAAGTTGCACCTGACGACTGTTGGGTAGAGTTCGGAGGTGTAGACGTAGGCGATGTTGAACGCTGCGCTGACCATCAGTTTTCCCAGGAGAGCAAACGACGTCACGCTCAGCACGGTGCCTGCAAACACAAAAAGGAAACGTTTTTCCTGTTTTGGAGAACTTACAGATACAAGATAAAGTCCCCAAAAGTTTTTGAAAAAAGTTCCTGAGCCATAATAGAACAAAGTGGCCAAAAGGTTAAAAAAAAGTGACACAACCTTTGAGAAAAAGCGACAAAAAGTAGGTGTGCTAAAATGCTATTTTACACTTAATTATTAGTATTAGTTAATTGATATGTGGACCAGATTAAAATCTGCGAGGGACCGGATTCAGCCCGCAGACCTTGAGTTGGACACGTAATCCATGTATATCGATATAGCGTGTATTTTCTGGTGATATAACATAATATTACACCATATTATACCAGCAGTTGCACAATACAATCTATAAAATATTAACAAAACTGTAAAATAAACGGATATCCTTGAGAAATGAGGCTAGCAAACGTGTTTAAATCAATCCTTTTGGTCAAAATACATGAAATACTACAATAATAATGTGATATTTAATAGCAAAAGGAACAATATTAGTATTCTAAAGTGGAAAGTGGGGATGAATGTGCTCGTGTAGATCATAGATGTGCTGTAATAATAATAAAATGTATAGATTTAAAACTACAAATCACGTGGTACGGACTAGCAGCGAGTCTTCAGATGGTATCAATGACGTCATTTGTGTGTTCCTCTGCACACCTGGACGTCCCACCTGTCCCATCTGTCTCACCTGTCCCACCTGTCCCACCTGTCTCACCTGTCCCACCTGTCTCACCTGTCCCACCTGTCTCACCTGTCTCACCTGTCCCACCTGTCCCACCTGTCCCACCTGTCTCACCTGTCTCACCTGTCCCACCTGTCCCACCTGTCTCACCTGTCTCACCTGTCCCACCTGTCCCACCTGTCCCACCTGTCTCACCTGTGTTTTCGGGGATGAACATGGTGCAGAGGCAGGCGGAGCCGGCCAGACACAGGAAGCTGGCCATGCTTTTCCTCCTGCCAGCCCTGGAATAAAAAGACAGACATTTAAATCAGTGGAGACCAGCGCCGTCCCCTCTTAGGCGACTAATCTGTGGTTTTGGTATTAGTCGACTGAGATTTATTTAGTTGACAAGTCATTTTTATGCTTATTCATGCTTAATTACTAATTTCCAAGAAACTTATGAGCACATTTCTGGTGAACACCAGATTTAAAGATGTGCTTTTGCAAGATTAATTGTGTAGAAACTCAGTTTTACAGGTTAATTAACTACATTTATATTGAGCTTTTCTAGTCACAAATCCCACAGGTCCCTCATACTCTGCTCCTGACTGGCTAGTAGTCCTTACCCAGGGACTGTCAGGGCCCTCATACTCTGCTCCTGACTGGCTAGTAGTCCTTACCTAGGTCCTGTCAGGTCCCTCATACTCTGCTTCTGACTGGCTAGTAGTCCTTACCTAGGTACTGTCAGGGTCCTCATACTCTGCTCCTGACTGGCTAGTAGTCCTTACCTAGGTACTGTTAGGGTGCTCATACTCTGCTCCTGACTGGCTAGTAGTCCTTACCTAGGTACTGTCAGGGCCCTCATACTCTGCTCCTGTGTGCTAGTAGTCCTTACCTAGGTACTGTCAGGGCCCTCATACTGTGCTCCTGACTGGCTAGTAGTCCGTGCCTAGCTACTGAGCATGTGCGACTCCCAACAAAGATGGTACAGAGGTGAGATGTCTCACTCTGGAGCTAAAACAGAGAGCTCAACGCATAGGGTGAAAAGAGGAGCTGCAGCAATGTGCAGTACAACAAAAGGATGGTGTTTCCTGAAAATTAAACCACATAAACCTATTCTGGGACAACCTCAAAATACAATTATGGACCTGAAAATGAGCCAAATATGAGCACTTTAAGTTAAACAAAAAACAGCTGACAAAAATAAGACAAGCTGAAGACAGCTGATGAAAAGTACTAATTAGCCGATAAAGAAGAAGTACTGCAGACCTTAAATAAATGGATTAAAGAGCTCTCTATAGGAGTTGTGTCTCACCAGTCTTTGTTGATGAAGTACATGCAGAGGGGGTAGGCGGGCAGCTCCACCAGGCCGTACATCGCCACGTTCAGATACCGGCTACCGGAGGTCTCACTGGCCCCCAGAGTCAGACCGTAGTACACCAGACTGCAGGCGTACCTGCAACACAGCCCTCTGGTTTTATTGGTATTAACTTATTCGGTTTTTTGTTGCACAACCTGGATGTGCAGGTGGACATGTCTCTAGTTTTATCTGTTTCTAGAAGCACATCCTGCCCCGTCCTTTCCCTGCAGAGGAGCTGGTTCTGTGTAAACTGCATATTTTCACATTAAATCAGTAAACCAGCTGTCTATTTCAACATGTTATACTAGGACTTTCTTGACTTTTTCCTACATGTTATACTATGACTTTCTTGACCATATTATACTATGACTTTTTTTTTTAAATTTCAACATATTATACTATGACTTTCTTGTCTTTTTCAACATGTAATACTATGACTTTTTAAAACCTTTTCAACATGTTATACTATGACTTTCTTGTCTTTTTCAACATGTAATACTATGACTTTCTTGTCTTTTTCAAGATGTTATACTATGACTTCCTTGACTTTTTTCAACATAATATACTATGACTTCCTTGACTTTTTTCAACATAATATACTATGACTTTCTTGACTTTTTTCAACATAATATACTATGACTTTCTTGACTTTTTTCAACATAATATACTACGACTTTCTTGTCTTTTTTCAACATAATATACTATGACTTTCTTGACTTTTTTCAACATAATATACTATGACTTTCTTGTCTTTTTCAACATGTTATACTATGACTTTCTTGTCTTTTTCAACATGTTATACTATGACTTTCTTGTCTTTTTCAACATGTTATACTATGGCTTCCTTGACTTTTTTCAACATAATATACTATGGCTATCTTGACTTTTTTCAACATGTTATACTATGACTTCCTTGACTTTTTTCAACATGTTATACTATGACTTCCTCAACATGTTATACTATGACTTCCTCAACATGTTATACTATGACTTTTTTCAACATGTCATAGTATGGCTTTCTTGACTTTTTTCAACATGTTATACTATGACTTTTTAAAACTTTTTCAACATGTCATAGTATGGCTTTCTTGACTTTTTTCAACATGTTATACTATGACTTTGACTTTTTTCAACATGTTATACTATGACTTTGTCTTTTTCAACATGTTATACTATGACTTTCTTGACTTTTTTCAACATGTTATACTATGACTTTGTCTTTTTCAACATGTTATACTATGACTTTGTCTTTTTCAACATGTTATACTATGACTTTCTTGACTTTATTCAACATGTTATACTATGACTTTTTTCAACATGTCATAGTATGGCTTTCTTGACTTTTTCAACATGTTATACTATGACTTCCTTGACTTTTTCAACATGTTATACTATGACTTTTTTCAACATGTCATAGTATGGCTTTCTTGACTTTTTTCAACATATACTATGACTTTTTAAAACTTTTTCAACATGTTATACTATCACTGACTTTTTCAACGTGTAATACTACGACTTCCTTGACTTTTTCAACATACTAAACTATGACTTTATTACTTTTTTCAACATACTAAACTATGACTTTATTACTTTTTTCAACATACTAAACTATGACTTTCGACATATTATACTATGACTTTTTAAAACTTTCAACATGTTATACTATGATTTTTTAAAACTTTCAACATGTTATACTATTACTTTCTTGACTTTTTTGACATGCTATACTATGACTTTTTAACTTTTTCGATATACTATTTCACAAAATAAAACCAGAATACTCTCTGGCTGGCCCCCTCATAATTAAAACAAAAAACATACATAATAGTTGCACCTAAAAGCCGTACTCACCAGACGTACATGAGCACCATGGTCCTCAGACGGAGGACTGGGTGGACCACCAGCTGCAGGACGCCGGCCCGGTTCCCACGCCTCCCCCCTTTAGCGGAACCCACGTTCTGCAGCACCAGGTTCTTGGCAGCGTTCCCGTTCCTCAGCGCCATGTAGCGCAGAACCTATGAACACAAGACCAACAATATCAGGCGTTTTCCTGCATAGACGCATTTTTGGAGCCCCTTAAAAAAGGTTTTAGTAACGGGTTGTAACGGTAAAAAGTCACATTCACTAAGGATGTAACGGTGCATCGTGGATCGGTTAAAAACGGATGTAAATGTGTGAAAATGACATTCAACTGAGATAAAAATAATGATTGCAATGCAGTTTTTGAACGTCTTACTGCGTAATCTACTTTAGATTTCACTCGGACTTCAGACAACACTACGTCTGTCGCTAGCAATGAGGACGCAGTGATTAGTGACGATTCTCTCCGACTAATCAGCCGTCTGTTAGCTTTATTTTTACTGTGTGCGATGTGTCGCCATTTTCTGTTCTCTTGACTGCCCAAAAGAAATAAGAGAAGCCTTTATTGTCCCCGTTCTCATTAAAGTTAGGACCGGGAATAGCTTAATAAGCCGTTCAAGGAATTATAGGACAAGTCAAACGGTAAAAAGCAGCTAAAAGCAATTCATTATTTAATTAGTGTGATGTGTAAATAGCCGAAGCATAAGATTTACTAAAGTAGGAAAGTAGAGAAAGGGGGAATTTGTTTTGTTTGGATGGCTTTCAATTTTGGAAGGTTGTGCTGAGAAGTACACAACCTTATTTATCTGTCATTTAAATTATTTATGTATGCATGAATGTGTGTAAATAAATTGTATTTCAATGGTTCTCTTTACATGTGCAAATAAACTATCAACTAGTACAGATTTTAGTTGTCCAATCGTACAGTAGAACAGGCCTGATGTGGGATGGGAGGCTAAATCGAACCAAACAAACTAGACGTACCCAGACATCGCATTAGTATTAATATACTAAAATCTGACTTTTTAAGTGCATTGATATGTTTTACCTCTTCAGCTCGCTCCGTCTGACCCTGAGAGTAAAGCCAGCGAGGAGACTCTGGAAGACTTCTGAGGAAAAGGAAAGACCAGAGGACAGATTATGGTCTCTGCACAGACATGTTGTCCTGGATATTGACTTTTAACGTCAGTAGATGAGATGATAAGTAACTTTCTGACGTGTTATACAACATTTTTTGGCGCTTATTTCAACATTTCTCAGGTTAATTTCTCCGTTTTCAGGAGTTTTCTACCTAAGCAGCTTTGAATGAGAGAATTGTATATAATATAAAACAGGCCTAACGGAAAATGGTGTGTATTTTAACCAGGGCTGTAGTCAAGACCACCTTAGTCGAGTACAAGACAAGTGCAAGACCAGGACTAGTCGAATCTGAGTCAAGACCGAGTCCAAAGAGGTTTGAGTCCAAGTCAAGACCGAGTCCCAAGAGGTTCGAGTCAGAGCCAAGACCGAGACCAAAGAGGTTCGAGTCCGAGCCAAGACCGAGTCCAAAGTGGTTCGAGTCCAAGTCAAGACCGGGTCCAAAGAGGTTTGAGCCAAGACCGAGTCCAAAGAGGTTTGAGTCAGAGTCAAGACCGAGTCCAAAGACGTTTGAGTCAGAGTCAAGACAGAGTCTCCAAAGAGGTTCGAGTCCGAGTCAAGACCGAGTCCAAAGAGGTTCGAGTCCAAGACAAGACCAAGTCCAGGACAGAATAAAGGTCTTATGCATGACAGTATCAAGACAATCATTTTGGGTTTCACTTTCCCTCCAATATTATTATCAACATAATAAAGACACCTGGACTCGGTCCAGACCATAAGCCATATTGGGCAAGACCAGTGGCCGAGACCAAGACCAGTGGCGGAGCCCAAGACCAGTGGCCAAGACAAGTCCGAGTCCAAATACTAGCGAGTACGAGACAAGTCAGAGACCATATTGGACAGGGAAGGTCCACTAAATGGCCGCCTCCCTTTTGCAGCGCCCCTGATTACATTCACACCTGGAAGCTTCCCAGTACAACCACAGTCTGATCTGCTGCCACTGAGCAGCTCCACTGGTCTGATTTGGGGTTGAGGGCCTTGCTCAAGGGCACCTCAGTGGTGGTGATAAGGGAGGGACAAGTGCTTCTCTTTCACTTCCCCCACTCAGATTTTGTCCAATGTTGGATCAAAACTTGCACCCTTCTTTAATCCATCTCATTCTGTGTGTTTTAGGAGCTCAACCCTGACGTGAACTGCTTCTAATGGTCTGGTTTTATGTGTCGACTCGCGTCTCTGAAGGGTTTAAAGGGTTCGTAACTCACACAGACATCAGGAAGAACAGGACGCCGGACGAGTTCGCCACAGTCGCCAGGTTCCTCCACGGCCGGATGAAGTATCCCAGAGCTCCAAACAGGGCGATGCCGATCGCAAAACTCATGCTGGTCAACGTCCCTGGAGAAGGAAATTAATAAAGAGAAATCAGTTTAAGGTCTTTGTAGTGAAGTTACATCACGTGAACATCGTCAACAATACACAAGACAGCTAGAAGTAGAGTATAGTATAGTTAGCCTAAAGAAACAAGCAATAAGCTGCTACCAGCCAGGCTAAAGCTAATACAGTTAGCCTTAAGAATCAAGCAGAAAGCTGCTACCAGACAGGCTAAAGCTAATACAGTTAGCCTTAAGAATCAAGCAGAAAGCTGCTACCAGACAGGCTAAAGCTAATACAGTTAGCCTAAAGAAACAAGCAGAAAGCTGATACCAGCAAGGCTAAAGCTAATACAGTTAGCCTAAAGAAACAAGCAGAAAGCTGCTACCAGACAGGCTGAAGCTAATATATTTAGCAAAAAGCAACACGCTGCTACCAACCATGCTAATGTAGTTAGCCAAAAGCAACAAGCTGCTACCAACCATGCTAAAGCTAATGTAGTTAGCCAAAAGCAACAAGCTGCTACCAACCATGCTAAAGCTAATGTAGTTAGCCAAAAGCAACCAGCTGCTACCAACCATGCTAAAGCTAATATAGTTAGCCTAAAGAAACAAGCTGCTACCAACCATGCTAATGCTAATATAGTTAGCCTGAAGAAACAAGGGGTTAACGCAACAGAGCAAAGGACAATAAATACAGCGGCACATTTTGCACTTTAGTTATTATTCACGTTTGAAGATGTCGTATTGTCTGAAAAGTCAAACGTGTTCTTGCTTTATGTCCTCAAAGCCTCGATGATCTTGTGTTTTGTGTTGATTTTATGTCGATTTAGAGTGTTTTTTCGGTTAAATGAGTTGTAAAGCAGCAGGTTGTTGGTGTTTAGATAGATGGATAGATAGATAGAGAGATATAGATAGAGATATAGATAGAGAGAGATTAATAGAGAGAGATATATATATAGTGAGAGAGATTAATAGAGAGAGAGAGAGAGAGAGATAGATGGATAGATATATAGATATTTGGATAGACAGAGAGAGATAGATAGAGATATGGATAGAGACATATAGATAGAGACAGATGGAGATAGATAGAGATATATAGATACAGATAGAGAGATAGAGATGGATAGATAGGTAGAGATAGATAGATAAAGAGCTAGATAGATAGAGATATATAGATAGAGAGCTAGATAGATATAGAGATATATAGATAGAGACAGATGGAGATGATAGAGATATATAGATACAGACAGAGAGATAGATAGATATAGAGATGGAGATATAGAGATATGTAGATATATAGATATAGCGAGAGATAGAGATATATAGATATAGAGATAGAGACATATAGATAGAGAGAGATAGAGACATATAGAGAGAGATAGAGACATATAGATATAGAGATAGATAGATATAGAGATAGTTAGATATAGAGATAGATATATATAGAGATAGATAGATAGAGAGATAGTTAGATATAGAGATAGATAGATAGAGAGATAGTTAGATATAGAGATAGTTAGATATAGAGATAGTTAGATATAGAGATAGATAGAGATATATAGATAGAGAGATAGAGACATACAGATATAGAGATATATAGATAGATATAGAGATAGATAGATATAGAGATAGATAGATATAGAGATAGTTAGATATAGAGATAGTTAGATATAGAGATAGTTAGATATAGAGATAGATAGAGATATATAGATAGAGAGAGATAGAGACATACAGATATAGAGATATATAGATAGATATAGAGATAGATAGAGATATAGAGATATATAGATATATATAGAGATATATAGATAGAGATATAGAGATATATAGATAGATAGATATAGAGATAGAGATATATAGATAGATAGATAGAGATAGAGATAGAGAGAGATAGAGAGATATATATAGATAGATAGATAGATAGATAGATAGATAGAGATAGATAGAGATAGAGAGAGATAGAGAGAGATATATAGATAGATATAGAGATAGATAGAGATATAGAGATAGAGAGATATATATAGATAGATAGATAGATAGATAGATAGGAGATATAGAGAAAGATAGAGACAAATATTTGAATATATACATATACATACATATATACACATATACAAATATCCCATACCGGTCATGGCCCAGTAGGACTTGCCCACGTACTCCTGAGTGAGGACGAAGCAGACGAGGCCGATGCCGCCGTTCATCAGGCCGACCAGGAGACGGGACACGGCGAAGACCTCGTAGCTGGGCGCCACCGCCGTCAAATACCCGAAAATCACCTCGAAAAACAGACCTGGGACAAACAGAAAGACATTTTAGGTCCTTTTATCCCTCGCGTTGTCTTCCCGTCAACGTTGAAAATCAAGACTTTTGACGCTTTTTTTTTTCGTTTAACACTACGTAACACTAACTTATTAACTTTAGTTTTACAGTTATTTGGGGAATTTATGGTCAATAAACCTCATTAATAGGAAATTATACCTAATGTTTGAGTTAGAAAAGCAGAAATTAGGAATTA
>NC_048423.1:60126-66961 GCF_013103735.1 Etheostoma cragini | reverse complement strand
TATATATATATATATGTATATATATATGTATATATATATGTATATGTGTTAGTATACACATTATGCAGAAGTATAGTTTGGTGTATTAAAAGTCCTGAGTATTAAATATTACACAGTAAGGAAATTAAAAGGTTAGGTATTAATAAATAAATGAAATGACACAAAATGCCAGTGTACTTTAGGTATTATATATATAGTATTACACAGAATGCCAGTGTACTTTAGGTATTATATATATAGTATTACACAGAATGCCAGTGTACTTTAGGTATTATATATAGTATAACACAGAATGCCAGTGTACTTTAGGTATTATATATAGTATTACACAGAATGCCAGTGTACTTTAGGTATTATATATAGTATTACACAGAATGCCAGTGTACTTTAGGTATTATATATAGTATTACACAGAATGCCAGTGTACTTTAGGTATTATATATAGTATTACACAGAATGCCAGTGTACTTTAGGTATTATATATAGTATTACACAGAATGCCAGTGTACTTTAGGTATTATATATATATAGTATTACACAGAATGCCAGTGTACTTTAGGTATTATATATAGTATTACACAGAGTGCCAGTGTACTTTAGGTATTATATATAGTATTACACAGAATGCCAGTGTACTTTAGGTTTTATATATAGTATTACACAGAATGCCAGTGTACTTTAAGTATTATATATAGTATTATACAGAATGCCAGTGTACTTTAGGTATTATATATAGTATTACACAGAATGCCAGTGTACTGTAGGTATTATATATAGTATTACACAGAATGCCAGTTTACTTTAGGTATTATATATAGTATTACACAGAATGCCAGTGTACTTTAGGTATTATATATAGTATTACACAGAATGCCAGTGTACTTTAGGTATTATATATAGTATTACACAGAATGCCAGTGTACTTTAGGTATTATATATAGTATTACACAGAATGCCAGTGTACTTTAGGTATTATATATAGTATTACACAGAATGCCAGTGTACTTTAGGTATTATATATAGTATTACACAGAATGCCAGTGTACTTTAGGTATTATATATAGTATTACACAGAATGCCAGTGTACTTTAGGTATTATAGTATTATACAGAATGCCAGTGTACTTTAGGTATTATAGTATTATACAGAATGCCAGTGTACTTTAGGTATTGTACATATAGTATTACACAGTAGGTGGTGGGGGGGGGGGTTCTCCAAACATTAGACGTATGTAATGCATGTAAGTCACCAGTGCGGAATGTTAGGGTGTTACTTTATCACCACGCCCTGCATTACACACTGGGGGAAAGAACCCACACTTCACTTTCGGTTTCTGGTGGTGTAACGGAAAATAACGTCTCCCCGTTCGAACCGTTCATGAACGTAAACGAGATTCGATTCACTTCCGCTGTGACGTCCGCAAAAACTCAGTTAACCACCAACTGTACAATGGTAACTACGATATTTAGTGTCCTTTATGTGTCTTTTAGTGTCCCTTTATGTGTCTTTTAGTGTCCCTTTATGTGTCTTTTTGTAAGAATGTTTTTATTTTTCGGATTTCTGATGTTTTTAAAACGAGTGGCGCACTTGATTTGGCTAGAACACGCCCTCATTGGTTGGATTAGTTTGGTCCGAGCTGGCTAGCCAATGAGAGGCAAGAGTGGGCGGGACCTTCTAAGACGTTTTGAGTTCTCGTCTCGATTTAGTTCATTACATTTTTTTTTTTTTTTATACATTTTAAGTTATCGTTTCAACCAGTGTTCCCTATATGTGGGTTGAGGTGTTATTTCCTGTCCCATGATACCGTAAATTAATTAATAAAAAAAAATAAAAAACACTTCCGGGTTGATGTTAACGGGGTTTTCCGTTGCCTCAGCAGAAACGCCTCACAGAAAACGACGGAAGAGAAAGAGAGAGGAAGAGAGAGAGAGAGAGAGAGAGAGAGAGAAAGGGTGTTGGCGAGTCGTCGAAGCGTAGCGAGCTGATACAAATCGACGTTTTTTCGACGTTATGAAGCTCGATATCCTTCCTCGGTGAACTATGGAGAAACTAACCGGGTTTTTGTTGCTATTGGCGACGCTGAACGTCGCTCGAGCCCAGAACAAGGTAACGCCGAGATACTTCAAAGATGGCGGGGTGCTAACGTTGGAGCCGAGCCCTCGTCCTACTGGACCCATCACCAACCTCGTGTGGAAACTACAGGGGAACCTGGTAGCCGAGTGGTTCAAAGACAAAGACACGGGTCAAGAACTAGTTCCTTTGACTTATTACAGAACATATAAAGGACGCGCTACCATGGATGTAACCACTGGACGGTTGGACATTACCAAAATGACTAAAGCTGACACGGGGTTGTATTCAGTGGAAGTGAACAGCGTCGCCCAGAACGAGCGCTACGACGCCGTAATGATAAAAGAAGTCCCCGAGCCTGAGGTAGTGACACGGCCGTTGACGTGTTCCTCCGCGTCGGACGGCTGCACGCTAACCTGTGACGCGGACACCACGGGCGCTGGACCCGTCACCTACAGATGGAGGAAGGGGGACGGAGACTGGACCGGGTCGGGACAGGACCTGGACATCACCAAGGAGGGGTCAGCAGAGGTGGAGACCTTCACGTGCCGGATACAGAACCCGGTCAGCGCGAGAGAAAGTAGACCCAGAAGAAACCCGCTTTTAGGAGATGAGTCGGGTGGCCCTAACGCTGGGGTGATTGCGGGTAGCTTCTTCGTGGTCTTTTTTGTGGTTTTGGCTGTGGGTATTGGGGCTTTCATATTGTATTGGAAGAAGAAAAAATCAAATACTGGAGATGGCGGCAGCCCTGCTGATGCTGCTTCGGTCGAAAATGGTCCGAAACCAGAACCTACTGGTAAGAGTCCGGAAGCGGACAAAGAACTACAACCACTTACAGCAGCCACGGACCAAAATGGCGGAGAAAAGGACTGATGTGTGTGAGAGTGTGTGTGAGAGAGACTGTGTGTGTGATTGTGAGAGAGAGTGTGTGTGTGTATATATGTATGTGTGTGTGAGAGTGTGTGTGTGTATATGTGTGTGTGTGAGAGAGACTGTGTGTGTGTGTGTGTGTGTGTGTGTGTGTGTGAAGAGCATGTAAACATCATTATAAATGCTTGTTGCACAGCAGACCCATGTTAGCTAATATTTAGGATTATAGATGTGTGTGTGTGTGTGTAGGCTACAGGAGGTTGTTGCTAATCACGGCTGGTTGCTATGGACCTTTAATTACACCGATTAGTAAGATTCATTCACAAAAACAAAAGAAGAAGATGATCAGCGTCCTCCAAAATGGCGTCTCATCCTGTCCACAACTCAAAGACATTCAGTTTCATGTCACAGACTGGAGGATTTCACAAGCTGACATCAGACAATATGGACTTTTTTTTATATATATAAAGAAATAACTCAAAACAACTGCTTGATTATCATAATAGTCTGAAATTTGAATTAATAATTAATGATTGACAACTAGTGGATTAATCTTTGCAGGGCTCTATTTTCTGTCGATTCAAACATTTCAGCGTGCATTTCCTGGTATTAAAAGAGTCACATGAGATCCAAAGATAGGCTATTAAATCAAATATATATATATATATATATATATATATTTAAAAATATCCGCCCAGCTGTTGAGTTTTGAGAAATTTCTTCTGAATGAAATGCTTATTCTGCCTCATCAGTGACTCATTTTGGGGAAATACCTTGATGAGCGGGCGACATTTAGAGGAACTGTACATTATACGTTGTGATGCACTGGACTAAAATGCAGAAGCACTTATTTAACCCTCAAGTTGTCCTCGGGTCAAATTTAACCCGTTTTCAGTTAAAAAAAGAAAAGATTCACAAAAAATAGGCTGCTGGAAATGTACAAAACTCCAATAAAGCACCCACAACATTGAGAAAAAGTGACAAATATTGATAATGTTGAAAAAAAAGTGACAAATCCAATTTTTTTTTTTACATAGTAGTACAACACGAGGGTTAAATGATGTCTTATACTAACGATTTATGAATGCTATATGTGTAAATGTTGGCTAATTATCAGCCTGTTGGAGATGAGTCGAATGGGCAAAATGTATCTTATAACACCGGCTTTTATTAATGTGACTTTTCGAGTGTATATCACAAATGTCAAAGCATTTGTACAATCTATAAATGTTACATCTGATCTCAATCAACCGGCTCAAAGCGCTCATTTTATGCTTTTTGCATCATTTATTGTGTTAAATATCTTATATTTGTTGCATGTAATAGGTTTATAAAGCCCAAAAAGCCCAAAGGGACTCACTTTGTTACATGTAATAATGCTCACCTAGCTGCTCCTGACTGGCTAGTAGTCCTTACCTAGGTCCTGTCAGGACCCTCATACTCTGCTTCTGACTGGCTAGTAGTCCTTACCTAGGTCCTGTCAGGGTCTCATACTCTGCTTCTGACTGGCTAGTAGTCCTTACCTAGGTCCTGTCAGGGTCTCATACTCTGCTCCTGACTGGCTAGTAGTCCTTACCTAGGTCCTGTCAGGGTCTCATACTCTGCTCCTGACTGGCTAGTAGTCCTGACCTAGGTACTGTCAGGACCCTCATACTCTGCTTCTGACTGGCTAGTAGTCCTGACCTAGGTACTGTCAGGACCCTCATACTCTGCTTCTGACTGGCTAGTAGTCCTTACCTAGGGGCTGTGACTCCACACAAAGATGGACCAGAAGTACGATGCCTGATGGTAGGGCTGGAACATATGGAGAAAATCTAATATCTTTTTTTTATTTTTATTTTTTTTTTAGATTATTTCTTGGGCTTTTCCACCTTTTTTTTATTTTTATTTGATAGGACAGCTAGGTGAGAAAGGGGGAAGACATGCAGGAAATCAATCACAGGTCCCTGGAGCTCTGTGTCAAGTGCATTGACACAGAGCCCTGGTGTATTCACATGGGTGACGTAAAGAGAAATAATTCAAAAAGAGCATAATATGCGCACCTTAATGTTGCTGGACTATATTTATCTGTTATCTTTTTCTTGTTTTAAACGTGCTGTCTGCTATTCGACTTGGTTTCATGAGGCAGACATCAAGAAAAAACATTAAATGCCACTTTTTTTAATTTATTATAGTCCGCACATGCTTTTTAATTTGCTGTTTATACAATGTGCCTTATCAATAAATGTGAGACACCGCTACACCGACTGTACCAATGTTTTTATTCAATGGTTTCAAATATAAAAACAGACATTTTTATTTATATTCGCATTTTACAAATAATTCCAAGCAGCATACAAATAAATTACAGCGTAACCAAATAAATAAGAAGAAAAAAACATACCTAATGATAATAATAATAATGGTAAATAGCTTAAATCAGTGAGAAGAAGCTTAAGTAGTGAGAATAGAAAAAAGTAGGAATGGTTTTTATTTAGTTAAATAACACCACTACACCATAAGGAGCTAGAGCTAGATTTTAAAAGATGAATGGTTATAATAACTGAAAGTCTGCAGAAGATACGGAATAATAATAAAATTGCCTCGCTGGGGATTCGAACCCGGACCTCCCACATGAATGGCGAGCGTCTTATCCACTGCGCTACCATCAAAGTATCGTTCCGCGGAACTTATATATTGTAATTTATAATGAGATAGAGAATGTTACACACATTGGGGAGTTACATAGATAGACAGTCCAAAAAAAACTTTAAATTTACCCTCTGGATTATTTCCAGCATGGCGAAGGCATTTCACGTGACCCCACCCTTACTCTGCCTCTGATTGGCTACAACTCTTTGCCTTCGTTGTATGGATTGGTCAGCTTTAGGTATGAGGAGGATGAATTGTCAGGGTTAGCCAATCAGAGGCGGATAGGGCGGGACATTCCTTCGTCATGTCAGACTACCCACAACAATCTTTCCGGTAAAAATTATACTTTCGATATCATGCATTACGTGAATGATTTCTTATACAATTGAAGTTATTCACTTAGCCAGTGTTCCCTGTATTCGGATGTCAAAAGAATTAATGTTGATATCCTTCCGCGATGAACTATGGAGAAACTAACCGGGTTTTTGTTGCTGTTGGCGGTGCTGAACGTCGCTTTAGCCCGGGATAAGTTTACTCCGAGATACTTCAAGGATGGCGGAGGACTAACTTTGGACCTGAGTCCTCGTCCTGCTGAACCCATCACCCAGATCCTGTGGATGCTTGAGGGTAACTTTGTAGCCGGGTGGTTAAAAAACAAAGAAACAGGTGAAGAAGTAGTTCCTTTGACTTTTTACAAAACATTTAAAGGACGCACTACCATGGGTGTAACCACTGGACGTTTGGACATCATCAAAATGACTAAAGCTGACATGGGTGTGTATTCAGCGGAAGTCAACAGCGTCGTCCAGAAGGACCGATATAACGCCCTAATGATAAAAGAAGTCCCCGAGCCTGGGGTATGGATCAGACCGTGGATGTGTCCCTCCGCGTCGGAAAGCTGCACGCTGGCCTGTGAAGGGGACCCCGCGGTCCTCGTAGGCGCTGGACCCGTCACCTACAGCTGGAAGAAGGGGGACGGAGACTGGACCGGGTCGGGAAAGGACCTGGACATCACCAAGGAGGGGACAGCAGAGGTGGAGACCTTCACCTGCCGGATACAGAACCCAGTCAGCGCGAGAGAAAGTAGACCCAGAAGAAACCCGCTGTTAATAGGGTAGCCCTGGAGTTGGGGCGATTGTGGGTGCCATCATTGGGGTCCTTGTTGTTGTTGTGGTTGCCGCGGCGGTTGCGTTTTCTTGCAACAGTCGAGGTGACAACAGCCCCGATTCTGGACCTCCAAGTGAAAATGAGACCAATTTGCTGC
>NC_048423.1:57088-60026 GCF_013103735.1 Etheostoma cragini | reverse complement strand
CTACCGAAAGACTTCTGTAACGTCTGAAGTAGTCTCCTAGATGCTAACTAGAGACTTCTGTAGCGTCTGAAGTAGCCTCCGAGATGCTAACAATGCTAATAAGAGACTTCTGTAGCGTCTGAAGTAGCCTCCGAGATGCTAACGAGAGACTTCTCTAACGTCTAAAGTAGCCTGTAATGTAAAATTGGACCTACTTAACCAAGTTGGTTCACTGCTAGCTTAGCTACAAGTTAGCATCAATCACAACAAAGGCTGTCAGTTGAGTGGTGTTTTGAGCTAACGTTAGCAACCAAACAACCATAGCTAGCTACAACGTTTCTGAAATGATTCCCATCTTCTGTTATTGTTCTTAATGAGAAAACTTCATCATTTCATGGATTTCACTATTTTCAGTATCACAGTTATGTCGTAAACCGTTTAAATCTCACCCAATGTATTAATTAATCGTTATGGTGGTTTGTAAATATGTAATTTAACTTTTTTGGGGTGACTTATAACCATCTGTCTAGGGACTGCAGATGATAAATAGCCTTTTGGCTAACTCTGCGTAACGTATTGACAGAGATGTCCATTAATATGCACTCTTTATAATACACGAATAAGTAAAATAAACAGACGTGGACAGGAAGTGAAGGGAGCATACAGGTAATTAACCAACAGACCACCCCCCCACTCCCCCAAAATATTGATTATCTCTCCTCTACAGCACCAGGGACAACAAGAGATTCATCCTGGAGGTTTAAAATAATAACACAACGTCACTGATCAGTCAGCGTTAGTTCAGATATAGAATAGTTAAATTTCTGCTGCTCACCTTGAAGAAGGGAACCCGTTTGCTCTCGTTGAAGACGAGGTTCTCGTCGATGAAGGACGGCTCGGTGGCCAAGCTCTCGTTGCAGGCGCTCAGCTCGTCCTCCAGAGAGTCCTGGACACCGGGGGGGATGGAGCAAAACTCAACATTAATCCGACAAAACTCAACCATAATCCAACCAAATTTAACCTTAATCCGACAAAACTCAACCTTTATCCGACAGAACTCAACCTTAATCCGACAAATCTCAACATTAATCCAACAAAACCCAACCTTAATCCAACAAAACTCAACAAAACCCGACAAAACCCAACCTTAATCCAACAAAACCCAACCTTAATCCAACAAAACCCAACAAAACCCAACCTTAATCCGACAAAACCCAACCTTAATCCAACAAAACCCAACAAAACCCAACATTAATCCAACAAAACCCAACATTAATCCAACAAAACCCAACATTAATCCAACAAAACCAAACATTAATCCAACAAAACTCAAAGTTAATCCAACAAAACTCAAAGTTAATCCAACAAAACTCAACTTTAATCCGACAGAAGTCAACATTAATCCGACAGAAGTCAACATTAATCCGACAAAACAACATTAATCCGACAAATTTCAACATTATCCGACAAAACTCAACATTAATCCGTCAAAACTCAACATTAATCCGACAAAACTCAACATTAATCCGACAAAACTCAACATTAATCCGACAAAACTCAACATCAACCCGACAAAACTCAACATTAATCCGACAAAACTCAACATTAATCCGACAAAACTCAACATTAATCCCTCAAAAGTCATCAATCCGACAAAATCCAACATTAATCCAACAAAACTCAACCTTAATCCAACAAAACTCAACGTTAATCCGACAAAACTAAACATTAATCCGACAAAACTCAACATTAATCCGACAAAATCCAACAAAACCCAACATTAATCCAACAAAACTCTACATTAATCCAACAATGCAAAGCTAGAGACAGATAAATGAATAACACTAAAAAATCTTGAAGACAAAACTTGCTAAAGAAGTCCACTGGGGAGCGACTACACTCATTAGATCTCTAAAAAGTTAAATTTAGAGATTAAAGAGATAAGATATGATGCTTAATTCATCCCACAGTTGCTTTATTACAGCAGCAGCACTTTCCTACAGTAAAAACCAAGTATTTGGCTCAGGTGCTGCCTTCAAAATGAATGAAATAAAACATAACTGGGTATAAATAAGTGTCTGAGTGAACGTACGTGATCTTCCTCCTCTTCCTCCTCTTCCTCCAGCTGGTGCTCCTTCTCCATGGCGGCCTGCAGCACCTCCTGCCTCCTCCGCAGGCTCTCCAGCAGCTCGCTCCGGCTCAGCGACTTCTCCAGCTGCCGGGGATACACAAACTCCCGACGCTGAGGGGTCGCGCCTGAAGGCAACACCAGGAACAAATATGCAGTTAAAAATCAATGAAGACAACGAACACTAAACGTTGTTTAAATGCTAAAAAAAATTATTTAATAAATGAGAAAGTTTCAAGAGAGTGTTGTTGGTGTGTGTGTGTGTGTGTCTGTGTGTGTGTGTGTGAGACATTAAGTGAGACTCAATGGTAAATGAAACCGAAACTAAATTGACAGACGGAGAAGTAGCAGAGCCAAAGTAGCGCCTTATTTTTTAATTCATTAATTTCAGTAGAATACAGATTATCTGCAAAATGGCACCAAAAAAAACGGCCATTTAATCTATAAATGTCTCTATAATAAAAATTAAAACTTACTTAATAAAGAGAGAAAGGGAAAAAGACGCCCAGGTAGGCCGGCAAGATTCAGGGAAAAATGTGAATCACGATTTTTTTAGCTTAGACTTGATATCGAGATTCTCTTCTCACAGAGTGTGATGTGTATTTCTCACATGAACCATAACAACACAACACAAAATGGCGGCACCAAACTGATTTATTTTGGCATTTATATCACGATGTGCATCCCCACAAGCCTGTTAACACAGAGGCCTCAATGAAGAGAAGGGAGAGCATTGAAACCTATTTTTTATGTATATGTATATGTATATGTATATGTACAGTGGGTACGGAAAGTATTCAGACCCCTTTAAATTTTTCACTCTTTGTTTCA
>NC_048423.1:54329-56988 GCF_013103735.1 Etheostoma cragini | reverse complement strand
AAAAGATTTTTCTAAAAAAAAATGTATGATGCAGTCGGCTCGTAAAATTTAATTAAGTCATAAAGAGAAATTAATTTTTCTAAAAAACAAATGTATGACGCAGTCGGCGCATAAAATTTAATTAAGTCATAAAGAAAAAAAAATTAAATCATAAAAAAATATTTTTTCCAAAACAAAGGTATGATGCAGTCGGCTCGTAAAATTTAATTAAGTCATAAAAAAAAATGAAATCATAAAAAAATATTTTTTCAAAAGAAAATATGATGCAGTCGGCTCGTAAAATTTAATTAAGTCATAAAGAAAAAAATTTAATTTTTCTTTAAAAAAAGTATGACGCAGTCGGCTCGTAAAATTAAATTAAGTCATTAAGAGAAATACATTTTTCTTTAAAGAAAAAAAAAAAGAAAAGAAATTGTGACGCAGTCTGCTCGTAAAATTAAGTCATAAAAAAAATCTTTTATACCAAAATCCAAAAAAAAAAATCTAAGTTATTAAAAAATGAAATGGTGAACAGGGTGAATGGAGATTGTGAATTTCTAACGATTAACCGCGCCGGCCTACGCCCGGGTTCAACCACTTACCGGTGGGCCGGTCCTGCTGCAGCTCCTCCTGCAGGAAGCCCTGGACCAGGTCCTGGCTCGTCTCCACGTGGTCCCGCAGCTCGGCCTGCTGCTGGTCCAGGACCGCCCGGTCCGCGGAGGTCTGGTCCTGCACGGCCACCAGAGACCGGGTCACCTCCGCCCCCCGGCTGGACAGCTCCTCCTCGGCCGTGCGGAGCTGGTCGGCGCAGCGCGTCTCCACGCTCTGGACACAAGATGGAGGGTCAGGGTTTAATAAATATATTTATATAAATAAAGACAGGTCTCTGGCGGTGTTTTGGTGGCATGTGGTGCAGGGCGCATGTGATTAAACGAGCCAATCACTACAAGCTGTACTTATACAGAATGTGTGCATATGATGTACATGTATGGGTATGTGTGTGATATGCGTATATACATTTGTAGCTACTCACTTTGTTTCTCATATTTTTAAAAATTGCTAGCCATCTTATGTATATATCCTATTTTAACAATATTTATAATTGCATCTTTTTAGCTGCTGATCGGTTTTTGTGTGTATTTTAGTTTTTTATTTATCGGACCACCATAAAAACAATCTTGGACATCGGAGTAGGATGTAAAGGGGGGGGGGGGGGGGGGGGGGGGGGGGGGGGGGGGGGGGGGGGGGGGGGGGGGGGGGGGGGGGGGGGGGGGGGGATGCGGATCAGTTAGAAAATCCCCAAATCGGTTCCCACATTTAAATGATCCCAGCGGAGACGGATTTAGCTGCAGAAATTAGGATACACACTGCTTAAGACCTTTAAAAAAAATGTTGATTTTCAAGATTTATTGTCACACATCGCAGGAAATTTGGATTGGGCTTTAACCTGTGCTGCATCCTTAAAAAAAAAACTACAACAACAACGAACATATTTAATAACGTGACATTAAAAACACACTAGGATCAAATGGATAAAACCTATAAAAAAAAAAAAATGGAGTTCCAGTTAAGGCATTACATAAATAAGCATATGAAATTGTTAATAAATGAAGCAAGAAATGCATTTAAATGAATGTTAACACCTAAATAAGTGAATATAGTTCAATAAATAAATATTTTAAATGAGAAATCTCAACACTTTGGACAAGTGAAACGTAAATTTACTTGTCCAAAAAAGATTTTTTATTGCCTTAATTATTTCTAAGCTGAATTAATATGGACATATTTTTTTAATATTGACTTAAATGACATTAAATGTCATATGTCAATCATCAATACAACAATATTTGGTGTGTGTACTTAAAGCGATACTCCACGGTAAATCTAGTGTGGAAAATTATGAATGAATCAAGCTAAAAAGACGTAAAACCACGGAGGTCAGAGGTCGTTTTTACCTGACAGAGGGTCTGAGCTTCAGTGGAAATCTTCCCCGACAGTGAGAGGTGTTCCTGGGCTTGAGTCTCTGCATGGTCCCTGGCTTTAGAGGTCCACTGGAGGTCCCGCTGGACCAGACCTGCACACACACACACACACACACACACACACACACACACGTCCCCATCATCAGCACTAAAGACACACTTAATGTTCTGCAGATTTGGGTTTAAAGAGCCCCTATTATACTCCTTTTCAGCATCACATTCATCATACTGTCCATTGCTGCAGCTACTGTGTGTGTGTGTGTGTGTGTGTGTGTGTGTGTGTGTGTGTGTGTGTGTGTGTGTTTGTGTGTGTGTCAAAAAGCCACGCTCAAGACTGACAGCTTCCAGCCGTTTCCCGCAGCTTTCAGGCTGAACGGGAAGTCACAGAAACACTCACATCCTGTTAGGCCCTATTTAATAAAACATCATCAGACACATACATGAGCTTGTATACAGTCTCCAGCTGTTTTAGTAAAACAGAGTAGCTGTTAAAAGCTCTACATGTGATCTGTTGCTGATGTTAATTAACAACAGACTGTAATTAGAACAGATTTAGTCTCTCTGACTTCCAAATTATTATTAGCTGCACATCATGTGTTTTGTACAGAATCAGCCTTGGGCAACATGAGGACAACATGGGGACAACATGAGGGCAACATGGGGACAACATGAGGGCAACATGGGGGCAACATGAGGGC
>NC_048423.1:50495-54229 GCF_013103735.1 Etheostoma cragini | reverse complement strand
GAATTAATGGGACATAAACCAGAAACTGTAAAAATAATGGGCGCCATTTTTTTTCTCTACATAGAGGAATTTTTGGCTCCTTCAAAGACGATTTAGCCAGAAGAAGAAGACAAGAATGATAAGAATTGAAAATAAAAAATGAAGAAAAGAATGTAGCAGTAGCTCGCTCTGTAGGGAGTCGGGTTGGGAACCGGAGGGTTGCTGGTTCAAGTCCCCGTCTGGACCAAAGTTGGGTGGTGGACTGGTAGCTGGAGAGGGGCCAGGTCACCACCTGTTCAAGACACCCTCCTGGGCACTGCCAAGGTGCTCTTGAGCAAGGCACCGAACCCCCCAACTGCTCGGGGCGCCTTGACATGAGCCCCCCCCCCCCTACTCTGACATCTCTCCATTAGTGCATGTATAGGTCCTGAGCATGTATGTAATAACATGTAATGACACAAATGTGTAATAACAACAGAAATTAAACTGTAATTCCCCTTGTGCGACTAATAAAGACAAAAAATCTAGTAGTTTATTTAGTAAATAAACCAAACAGCTGTTGAACAAGCAGTATAAAAACAAGCAGTACATAGAAATAAAGTGAGCAACAGGCTCATTTTCCAATGGACTTCTATAGGAACAGACTTCCTTTTGGAGCCAGTAGCGCCCCCTGCTGGAAGGAAAACATTACACACGTGTGTGTGTGTTTTTTGATAAAATGGACGTGTGTGTGTGACTGACCTGCTGATGTTCTCCTGGAGGGTCTGTAGAGGTTTCTGCAGAGCTTTGGAGGAGGAGCGCAGGTCTGTGTAGTCCTGCTGGGCCTCC
Organism: Etheostoma cragini; assembly: GCF_013103735.1. Lineage (NCBI taxonomy): Eukaryota > Metazoa > Chordata > Actinopteri > Perciformes > Percidae > Etheostoma > Etheostoma cragini. Next base: position 53,422 of record NC_048423.1, on the reverse strand, counting down.
ATGGTCAGCAGGTTGAGCTGGTCCTGCAGGAACTGCATGGTCTGCTTCATGCCCTGAGAACAGGAAGACCAGCAACAACGTTAGGGTTCATTTAACATCCACCAAAATAACCGGGACCGATATAACGACCTATTTATAGGACGTGAAAAACGGAAGAATGCTAGTTTGGTTTGCAAACATGAAACTAAAGATTACAAAAACAACAAATTCAGTCTGTGGACAAAGTTAAAATATTACGACTCTCTCATCTAACAAGTTTTTATTCTTTGGTTTATTTCTCTAGTAGAAAAAGATCTGGTTCATGTAGTGAAGTTATATCCATTTAGCACTGAAACTGTTGACATTTGATGATATTTTTTGGGGTAAAACCTCTGGAAACTGATGCATTTATACATTCAATCAGCTTCGTGTTGACAGTGTTGGATAAAAATTCAGCGGTTGAAGCAAGAAACCATTTGTGAGCCATGAAGGAAACGTGTATGATGTGTAGAATTAAGAGTATAAGATGTATAAGAATTAAGCTTAAAAAAGGACTCAAGCAAAACAAGAGCTGGTGAAAAAGTCCATCTGCATCGAGGCTCGGTCTTATGGGGCATTCACATTAAATAAATAATTACATAAATAAATAATTAAATAATTAAATATTGATCTGCAATTTTCAATTTTAATAAAAACGGCCGATTTGTGTGACTTTCTTTGGTGTTCTTAAACCCAAAAACAAAGCTCAAGTAATCTTTACACAGGTGTGCTTTTAAGTTTATGTTGTAAAGTTGACAAAAAAAAAAAAAGGAATAAAAAAATAAAATAAAAGAATCTTTTGGATATTGATCGTAATGCATTAATTAAATTAGTAACAGCCTTTAATAATAAAAAAATGTGCCTGCCTCTACTGGAATCATCTCCTGGACACTGCCCAGGTGCTCTCGAGCAAGGCACCAAACCCATATTATTATTATTATTATTATTATTCACTCACAAGAGAAATTGTTGTCCTTTAAAAAGGTTAGATTTTCCCCCATTTTTTAAATTAAGATAAATGGATGCGTGACATTGGGCTGCAGTTCTCAGATAGTTTAGTCCATTTTAACTTTTCAATGCAATGTTTTTTGGGTGTTGTTTTGGAAAGAGCTGCGTTGTCGCCTGACCGCCTGACCGACCGACGGACGGGCGGCCGGCGGTCTGAGCACGCTCTTACCGCCTGGTGCCGGTCCTGCGCCCGTCGGATCTCGTCCTCCAGCTTGCCGTGGTCGGCCTGCAGCGAGCCGAGGCCTCGCACCGTCTCCTCCCGCAGCCCGGCCAGCTCCCGCACCAGGCCGCCGAACACCACCCCCACCTCCTTCATCGCCTCCACCTGGGGGGAGGGGAGGAAGACGAGGAGAAGGGTTTAGCACAGGTGAGCACAGGTGTGTACAAGTGTGTTAAAAAATATAAAGGGTTCAGATCAAAGTGACACCACTAGGATCCTAAAAAACAATTTCGGGTGATTCCTGTCCTTGATTCTTTGGTAAAAACAAAAAAAAATGGGCCAAAAATGACATTTGAATATTTTTCTTTTTTACTTTAGTTTTTATTGAATATTCAGAACATTACTACAACTGATCAGTCACCTCAATTTGTGAGTGATATATGAAAAAACTAAAACATACATACATACAGGTGATTCCTGTCATTGATTCTTTGGTCAAAACCAGGTCTGTCAAATGGGCCAAAAATGACGTGTGAATGATTGTTTTTAATATTTTTTTACTTAATATTCAATTCACTATTACAACTGATCGGTCACCTCACTTTGTGAAGGGATTCGCACAGGTGAGCACAAGTGTGTGAGGGTGTAAAAAAAATAAAATAAAGGGTTCAAATCCAAGTGAAACCACTAAGATCCTGAAATACAATTTCAGGTGATTCCTGTCATTGAGTCTTTAAAACCTAGTGCTGTCAAATGGGCCTAAAGTTGACATTTGACTATACATATATTAGTTTTTATTGAATATTCAGTACATTATTACAACTGATCAGTCACCTCAATTTGTGAGTAATATATGAAAAAAATAAAAATAACAAAGGGGTGGGATGGTGAAACTCCTGTGAGAAAAGGAGATGACAGCCAAAAAAACAAAAATAGAAATAAAAATGTATACATTTCAAGTGGATGCTTTATCCACCGAGTCCAAGCTGTGAACCAACGTCCTTACGCTTTATTTAAGTAGAGTTTCCACTTCTGCCATCTTTTTTTTAATGCAGACCTTCTTATACTTATACCGGTTTCTGGTCATCACTTTCCTTGCTGCTGGGAGGAGTATCTTGACCTGGGACAGGTACCTGGTATCTCAACCAGGCACCTGTCCCTCTGTACTGTTACAGGTGAAATATGACCCAGGTGTAAGACTATGCATGAGAAAGGAATCTTGTATCAGACTACATTACTCAAAACTAAACGTATATCCTCCCAGAATGGCTTCAGTTTTTCACAACTCCCAGTTTACCCCACACTCAAGTCAAGACTTACACCCAGAGCTATGGGAGAAGCTGGAGAAGCAGAGCTCTCTCCACCCAATTAGGCTAATGGAGTAATGATTAAAAAACAAAACAACTGCTTAATGAAGGGTCCGGCCCGAGGATAGCGGCGGAATATACTGGTCGAGTTTGGGCTTGGGCAGAGAAACTACACCCTAGCGGAGGCAGATAGCCGTGGTAATGCCCTTTTCCTACTCTTATAATATTTGAATATACATTTTCGTGTTTAAAATGTAGAGTATTTGTTTAAAGAGAAGACAGGTGTTGAGTCACCTTGTCGGCCAGAGCGCGCTGCGTCTCCACGGTGGCTCTCAGGGTGTCGTTGAGCTCCTTCACGGCCGACAGACCCATCAGGGTCCGAGCCACCAGAACATCCTCCATGTCCTGCCGATGCTCTTCCTACACGGGGGGGG
>NC_048423.1:37657-50356 GCF_013103735.1 Etheostoma cragini | reverse complement strand
AGAGAGAGAGAGAGAGACAGAGAGAGACACACAATGAGCCTAGTCCGGTTTCAAAAGGGATTACCCAAACCTGATAGGAAGAAAAGTCTGAGGAAAACTGAACTTTGATTAAATAATTTGGACATAGATGTATAGATGGGTGGGTGGATAGATAGATGTATAGATGGGTGGATAGATAGATGGATAGATGGGTGGATAGATAGATGTATAGATGGGTGGATAGATAGATGTATAGATGGGTGGATAGATAGATGTATAGATGGGTGGATAGATAGATGGATAACAATCACTAGCTTTAACCTTTAAACAGTGTTTGCGAAACAACAACAACCTACGAAGCTTTTTAAGGAACATGCGGATGGCGCGGCAAGGCACACCTGCTCGGTTCTTCCAGGGAACGATTATCAAGATTTACTAAGAACATGTTCTTAGGGTGTCTCCTCTCTAACTGGGACTACTTTTTTGAGCGGGGTGCAAATGATTCGCCAGAACAAGCTCCTTCCTGTTCAGCCGAGACGCTGTCGCTGCGTCCGGAGCTCAGAGCCGCACACGCTGATTGTGATTGGTTTAACCCAAAATTTGACATTTTTGTCCCTTTATCTGATTTTTTAAAAAGTTGTTTAGTTTTTGCATCATCTTACTACCACTAGTTTTACTACTTTCTAAAAAATTCATGTTCCATTACTCTCATTTACATAGATTGTACCTAATATTTGAGTGACAAGAGTGGAAAATATGAATTATTTTGACTAGTAAAGGAATGAAAGTGATCAGTTGTGTTTTTAAAGAGCGCTGGAAGGAACCAAATCCATTTTTTGTGTTAATTTGGTTAAGAAGAAACTCATATTTCCTAATTATAATTCATAATTCCTGCTATTGCACTTCTGGTTAGACCCATACTGCATTTCGTTGCCTTGTACCTGTGTAATAACAATAAAGTTGAATTTAATATTTCAGACATAGACATTTTTTTTTTTATAGGAGGACATCAGGAGGGTTAAAGAAACGCCGACAACCCAGATTTTTCCCTCCTACTCCCAGAATGCATCTGTGGTATAGCCCGACCTCACGCCACCGTGCCGTGGCGATGGAGTAATGTAGCGGGACATGCGAGACTACCCGTGTCCTCACCAGCAGCTGCAGCAGGCTGTCCTTGTCCTGCAGACACAGCGCCTCCTGCTGCTGCACCCGGTCCCGGCAGCGAGCCACGCCGTCGGCCACCAGCGCCCCGACGCCGCCGACGAAGGACTCCACGGTAACCAGGGCGCCGTTCAGCGCCGCCTCGTTCATCACGCGCACGCCGTCTGCACAGAGAAGAAGAAGAAGAAGAGAAGCTCTCAGACGCTACAACACCTGCACCACCTAAAAATGTCCCGGTTTCAATCACTCACCACGGCTCTGAGTAGATTTAATTACCTGCATTTGGATTTTATCTTATGTCTTCTCTGGCTAAACTTCCATCTCTATACTATACTTTTGCTATATTATTTAATTAAATATTCTATTTAATTTCAAGTCACTTCTTCACTCATATATGGAACAAACTCCCCAAAAACCTGCAGGTCTGCTGCTACTCTCGGTTCTTTTAAATCAAGGCTGAAGACCTTCCTTTAAAAGGATGATGTTCATGTCTTTAATGTTTAATTTCTTACACTGCGCTGTAACATTTACTCTTATTTTATTAGATTTTTAACTGCTTATTCTTGTGTTTTATCTGTTTAATTGATGTTGTGTAAAGCACTTTTAATTGCCCTGTCGCTGACATGTAATAATGTAAATAAAGCTGCCTTGCCTTGCGTTATTTAACTGAATATACAACATTGCAATGGCATTTTTTAGCACATCCCTGGTCTTCAGAAGACTAACACTTCAGATTTTATCGACCCTGCTAACTGCTCCTCTAGCAGGACCCTGGTCTGGGACCCTGGTCTGGGACCCTGCAGCTCCCTGGTCTCACCGATGGCCTGCGAGTAGCTGCTGAGCATGCGGTGGTGCTGGTCTCCGTGCTGCTGAATGCAGCGCTGCATGCTGCTCAGCGCCCCCTCCATCCGCTGAGAGAAGCTCTGCTGGATCTCACTGTTGTGCTGCTCCACCTGCGAGGTTGGAACGTTGAATATGGCGACAGAGACGTTACTTGTGATAATTAAACTGATATTTATATTATATTTACTTACATTTTAGCATATTATTTAAGCAGTTGCACAGTTTGCTTTCCAATCCTGCACATATTCAAATATTTTTTTTTATTCCTATTATTATTTCATGTATGTATGTATGTATATTTTTCCTAGCATTTCATTTCTATTTATATTCTGTGCTGTGTGACTGATTTTGCTGATGTAACACCGTAATTTCCCATTTTTCTTGGGATCAATATCTATCTACCTACATATCTATCTATCTACCTACATATCTATCCATCTACCTACATATCTATCCATCTACCTACATATCTATCTACCTACGTATCTATCTACCTACGTATCTATCTACCTACGTATCTATCTACCTACGTATCTATCTACCTACATATCTATCTACCTACGTATCTATCTACCTACATATCTATCTACCTACATATCTATCTACCTACGTATCTATCTACCTACGTATCCATCTACCTACATATCTATCTACCTACGTATCTATCTACCTACGTATCTATCTACCTACGTATCTATCTACCTACGTATCTGTCTATATTGAAGGGTTCTCAGTTCTGCTGCTTTCAGTGTTCTGCTAAAACTCAACAAACTGCTCGTTGAATTTAAAACAATTTAAACTAATTTTACCCATCATACTTTTGTGGCTAACGCACCGCCTATGGAGAAGGAGCTCATACAACCACACTTAAAAACATCTGAACTGTCCCTTTAAATGAAACCAATCCTTTGTTTTACTTTTACTTACTTAACCCTTGTGTTGTCTTCCCGTAAACCATGAAAAAACTCATTATAAATCGCTTTTTACCTACATTTAAGTCGGTTTTTCAATGTTGTGGGTGCTTTAATAATTGTAATGTAACGCTTATTTCGACTGACAATTTTTTTGCTACAAAAAAACAATTAACTGTAAACGGACACACACACACACACACACACACAGTGCTTCAACATTTAGATACAGGGGTCTTTAAAACACAGCTCCTGAATGTCACATTATTACCCCGAGCCCTCCGAGGTCCCAGCTTCTGATTAAGTCTAACCTGAACATGTTTTTGGGAAACATGCATATTCCAAACTTAACACTTTGCATGAGCTAAGAAAGCCGTTTTTAAGCTTTGTGGACAAAGCTAAGTTGCTTTAGGAGACTTTTCTCAATCTGATATTTCTTCACTTGTTGTGAAAAAAACCTCATGTGCAATCGAATATTACAAAACACACACAGCTACATTGCATTCATTTTCAACCTGTGCTTCTACTTTAAAGTACAGATGTTTCTTTAAACCTTGCACTAGATCCTCAGTGTCACAACATCACCCCGGGCCCTCCGAGATCCGGGACTCTGATTAAGTCCGGTTCAGACTAACGTAGGGCTTGGCCTATCAATGCTGACATTTATAGACCAAAACATGTGAGGAGTCATGTTTTCACAACATTGCATCTCCAAAACTAAAACTTCTCATCACCTAAAAAAGCAGTTAAAACAGATAAGTTGTTAAAAAATAAATAAAAAGGGAAGTTGTTTCTTAAGTTGATCTAAAAAAAGAACCCAAATATTGAGATGCGTGGTTTGCACATGACAGCGTCCGTGTGGTGCCGGTTTAAAAAGGATTGTCTGACCTTTTTCTTGCGGTCCAGCTTGTCGTGCAGACCCATCACGTCACTGGTGCTGGCGTCCACGGTGCTCAGCAGCTGCACACACACACACACACACACACACACACACACACACACACACACACACACACACACACACACACACACACACACACACACACACACACACACACACACACACACACACACACACACACACACACACACACACACACACACACACACACACACACACACACACACACACACACACACACACACACACACACACACACACACACACACACGACAAACGTTCAACAATACACAGAGGCTGCTGCTGAGACGTTCTCCACACAAACAATAACATACAATCTTGAAACAACTGCATTCAGTTTATTTAAGAAGTGGACAGCGAAAATAAATAGCAGGATTACATGATACACGGGTTAAAAATGCGAGAATGAGCCAAACGGCTGTTTTTCGTCTGTAGTCCAGTGGCCTTGTTGTTAACAAGGCTTTTTTTTTTTTTTTTTTTTAAAGACAAAGAAACAAGAAAGACAACAACAAAAAAACACAGCAGAACTCAAGATAAAACAGAGCAAAGTGTGGAAAGATAAGACAAGACACAGCTTTTAAGAGCAATAAAATAACATGTGACCTTCCAGACTGATGGTACTGATTAAGTGTGTAAATCCCACGATATTATATTGATTTGATATTTGCTGATATGACAGCATGAGGCTGCTGCTGAGAGCTCCAAGATGCTCCAGTGCAAGCCATGTGTTTGTCAGCGTTGGGGTACCTTCTTGCTGTTTTACATTACCTGGTGTATAGATTCATGTGTAAGGTATCTACGTCAGAAAATGACATAATCCCTGTTTTGGCTAACCGTGCACGCAGTTCTGTGAGATTCTCCTCCAGACTGTGGAGCCATTGGCGAACATGTCAGTTTGTTGGACACTGAACATTGTGGAAGGCTCTGTGTTTTGTATATATTTTGTTTGTGTATGTTCTTATTGTGACATGGATCCCCCTGGGTCTGAAATAAAGGAAATAATTAAAGTCTCACGATACAATTTTGAATAAATTCAGGGTCTGCGACCATTAGGCCAACTTAGAAGTTACATTTATAGCAACTTAAAAATGATTTGACAGTTTTAGTTCCACCCTTCATCCATAAGGTGGACTCGATACGTGGATCTGGATCGATGGGTTAGACCCCTAGAACTAATAAAACTGAGTTTACACACCGCTGACGGGAAACCAGATGCAAAACCTTCTCTGTAAGAAGAGATGCTTCAAGAGATAATAATAGTATGGAAAGCACTGAGAAAAGGGAACAGAAAAAGAGAAGAAAGCTAAATCAAACTAGCCAACATCTAAATAAAGTCCATCGGAACATGAACACACACTCAAACTCAGGGTGATGCATGTGAAAGGGGGACGTTAGTTAGCATCCGTAGACCTGGTCTGTACCTGTCCTGCCGTGTTGTAGAGAGACTCCTGGACGACGGAGAGCTCCGAGCAGACGAACTCCTCCTGACTCAGCTTCTCTTTGGTCAGCTGCAGGTCTTTGCTGGTTTCCTCCAGCCTGACATGGACACAGGAACATGTATAAACAATAATAAAAACACTCCTGCAGTCTCATCTCAACCGGTACGCAAAAAAAAAAACAATCCCTCACATCTGATGCTTCTCGTCCAGGTCTACGGTGCACTGCTCCAACCGGGTTTTACTGTCCATGAAGAGCTCCGTCACCTGCACAGAGGAACCAAGTCATGGTCATTACAGGCACCGTTAAAACCGGGGTTACAAAGTGCTTTACAAACGATAGAAGAAGAAAAGACAAATATTACAACGCAACGATAAGAGGCATCTCTATTCCAAAAGGGAGCATAAATATAGTCTGAAGTGAGACCAATCAAAGCCTTGTAGAGGAGGATGATCTTGTACTGAAGTTAAAGAAGAAAAGGGAATCATCTCGCATGCTTTAACGCAGAGGTCTTCAACAGGGGGTCCGCGACCCCTAGGGGGTCCGCGGAGGTACTGCATGGGGGTCGCGAAAGTTTTGGTTGATTAGACTTTTTTTTTTATATTCCCCCACCCCCTGCAATTTTTTCCACTAATTGAAATGTCTTTAAATCCACATTAAGATGACTTCAACACACTGTAGTAAACAGATAAATGGAGGCAGAAGATGTCTTTCAGTCATCAACGCACACATTCAGCGACACACAGGAGCGCTTTCATGCTGGGCACCGTTTCATCCACAACACCTTTAAAAATGTCCGTTTCAATAGCTTTTATGCATGATTACATGCAATTGACAGACATTGTTGATCTTGGCAGGTATCAGTTTATTGTGTTATGTCATGTTTATAAAAGGCAGTGGCATGGCCACCCGACTCACCGGGCCTCGCACATGTTCAAAATAAAAACATGAATATATGAACCTGTGTATTATTTGAGTGTCTTAGTATATTGAATGCACAATAACAAGGTACATTTACACATTACACTATAGGACCAGTTTGATATAACACAATTTTATATTTTATACAATATATATAATTAGGGGGTCCCCGCTCCATCTCGCCATCACTTTGGGGGTCCTTGGCCTGGAAAACGTGGAAGACCCCTGCTTTAACGTCTATCACCATCTTTTGCTGGGTTGCCATGGCAACATCAGTAGCGTCAAGCAAAACCCCGTCAGGGTGAATAGACGTCCCGGTCTGACCGGGGCCGCCCCCCACAATCTCCACGACAAAGAGCCTATCGGGACCCGGTCCCAGCACCTGGCGTAGCCGGTTCTTATCTCTAGACCAGCGCTACGTTGGTGCTGAGGTGGAACCCGTGTTCTCGGCCCAGAACCGGGTTTATTTGGGTGGAAAAGCAAAGAACCGGTGCAATATCTGGCACCGACCCCGAACCAGCACCAGAACTGCCTTGGTGGAAAAAAGACATACAAGACCACGAAGGAGGCCAGGTCTTAGGTCTTAGTCCTAGTGCTGTTAGCTCACGTCTGTGACAGCAGAGGGCGCCATCTCAACGGAGTCCCTAACGTTAGCCTAGCGGCTAACGACAGGCTCGAGAGAGAGTCGGTGAACACCACTAACGAGCTGACGGAGTCTGTGGTGATCAGACTCTGGATTATAGAAGCTCAGGGCTCGGGTACCTTCTTGATCTCCTCCTCCATGGCAGCGATCCGGTCGGAGTACTCAGACGTGTGCTCCTCATGAGAGGTGATCTGACCCAACATGGTCCTGAGAGAGAGAGAGAGAGAGAGAGAGAGAGAGAGAGAGAGAGAGAGAGAGAGAGAGAGAGAGAGAGAGAGAGAGAGAGAGAGAGAGAGAGAGAGAGAGAGAGAGAGAGAGAGAGAGAGAGAGAGAGAGAGAGAGAGAGAGAGAGAGAACACAGAAAGAGACACACACAGAAAGCAAAGAGAGAGACACACACACACAGAAAGAGAGAGAGATTAATTTATATCCGTTACAGCAGAACAGAATATAGAAGCCGCATCCAGCATCTCAAAAGGCTAACGACACACACACACACACACACACACGAGATCTTAAACAGAGAGTCTGGGACCCTTAGGGGGTCCTCAGAGTCAGTGCAGGTTTTTATAGATTAAAATGAATATGTCTTAACATGAATCTAATATATTAGCAAATATAAGTCTCCCCTGATGACAGACTTCCTGGCCCATAGGTCCAGGTCCACGGACAGTTCACCCTGAGACCTCAGTGTGACACATGTAGTGCACGTGCAATATTTAAAAGAGGATTTCATAATCACGCCCACAATATTTTAAAAGCTTACTATTCTATGCACTAGAAAGGTCTGTATAAAGGCTTTAGTGTAGGCCCAGCTTAATATGTGACTTAATTTTAAATATACAGTATATAGAAGAGGGTCCCTGCTGTGTCTCTTTATCAGTTTAGGGGTCCTTGGTTTAAAGCTTAATTTTAAATATACAGTATATAGAAGAGGGTCCCTGCTGTGTCTCTTTATCAGTTTAGGGGTCCTTGCCTTAAAGCTTAATTTTAAATATACAGTATATAGAAGAGGGTCCCTGCTGTGTCTCTTTATCAGTTTATGCAGAACTACTGGCTGAGACCCAGTTTAACAAATAAAACGTAGAGGTCCGTCTCTGGTGCTTTGATGCGACCTACTCGTAGTTCTCTGCAGACAGATAGACTCCGTTCTTGTCCCGAGTGGCGGCCAGATCTCGCTTCAGACGCTCGATTTCCTCCGTGTATTCCTGAGAGGACACAAGCACAAGTCAGCATTTCCCCTTAAAGTTGTTTAAATGTGTTGTTGTGACTTCACAGTTTGACTCAAAGACACTTTCCCAGCATGCAGCAGTTCCCTTGGCCTGTCCCTTTAAGACCCGTGTACCTTTATGAGCGTCCTCTTGGTGAGTTTCTGGTTGACCTCGGGTTTGTTCATGATGTTCTTGGCTCTGCTGGCGTACTCCAGCGTGCTCAGAGTCTCCTGCACAGACAGAACCAGCACCGCATCAGACAGAACCAGCACCACATCAGACAGAACCCTCACAACATCAGACAGAACCACCCACACAACATCAGACAGAACCCTCACAACATCAGACAGAACCACCCTCACAACATCAAACAGAACCACCCTCACAACATCAGACAGAACCACCCTCACAACATCAAACAGAACCACCCTCACAACATCAAACAGAACCACCCTCGCAACATCAAACAGAACCACCCTCGCAACATCAGACAGAACCACCCTCGCAACATCAGACAGAACCACCCTCGCAACATCAGACAGAACCCTCACATCATTAGACAGAACCACCCTCACATCAGACAGAACCCTCACATCATTAGACAGAACCACCCTCACATCAGACAGAACCACACACACACAACATCAGACAGAACCACACACACACATCAGACAGAACCACCCTCACAACATCAGACAGAACCACCCTCACATCATTAGACAGAACCACACACACAACATCAGACAGAACCACACACACACACCACATTAGACAGAACCACCCTCCCAACATTAGACAGAACCACACACACAACATCAGACAGAACCACACACACACACAACATTAGACAGAACCACCCTCCCAACATTAGACAGAACCACCCTCCCAACATTAGACAGAACCACACACACACAACATCAGACAGAACCACACACACAACATCAGACAGAACCACACACACACACAACATCAAACAGAACCACCCTCACAACATCAGACAGAACCCTCACAACATCAGACAGAACCCTCAGATCAGACAGAACCATCACATCATCATGTACATATATTGAATCAGAGGAGCAACGTGCACAACAACAACAACAACAACGTATCCACAGAACGTACCTCCAGGTTGCTGGAGGAAGGCGACACGGTGGCGATGATGGAGGTTTTTGTTCGACCCCCGAGGGAGTCCTGCAGGATTCTGGTCAGCTTAGATTCCCTGTGGGGGGGGGGAGAGAGAGATGATTGTTTTGGGCACTTTTAGGTTGTTTTTGTTTGTTTTTTGTTTATAGGACAGCTGAAGAAATTAAAGGGGAAAGAGACGGGGAAGGAAGAGCAAAGGGTTGCAGGTCTGAGTGGAACCCGGACCAGCTGCGTCGAGGAGCAGACCTCTGTATATGGGCGCCCCGCTAGGCCTGCATGATTAAACGTTATAAAATCATGATCTCGATTCACGCTGTTCACAATTTGATTTTTAAATCCTTGTAAATTCCCGAGTGTGGTCTAGACCTGCTCTATCTGTAAAGTGTCTTGAGACAAATAAAATTGAATTGAAATAACTAAGATTTTCCTTAAATCTCACATTTTTCTCACTATAACTCTAGAGCTACCATGCGAATAATCTGAGCTACCAGATGAGTTATTAGACCCGAGTTCCCTCTGTGTGGCCCTCACATCCCTGGATGTGAGGCCTCTTCTCCTCTGCAGGACTCTGATTGGACGTCACTAATGTGACTCTACCTGTTCGGGATGTGAGGTCACTAATGAGACTACCTGCACGGGATGTGAGGTCACTAACGTGACTCTACCTGTACGGGATGTGACATCACTAACGTGACTCTACCTGTACGGGATGTGAGGTCACTAACGTGACTCTACCTGTACGGGATGTGACATCACTAACGTGACTCTACCTGTACGGGATGTGAGGTCTCTTCTCCACCAGGGCGGTGATCACGCGGCCCAGCGTCAGCAGCGATTGGTTGATGTTTCCCGCCTCACGAGCTCGTTTGTCCACCGCACCTGAACGCCCGATGTTCTCACTGCCGGCGAGATCCACCTGGGGGGGGGGGGGAGGAGTGAGAATCTATTGCTGACAACAGAGTGTTTTATGGTGAGTCCTCATTATTAAATAGTCAACACTGATTAGTAGTTCTTAGTTATGGTGACAGTGGTTCTGTCTGATGTTGTGTGTGTGGTTCTGTCTGATGTTGTGTGTGTGGTTCTGTCTGATGTTGCGAGGGTGGTTCTGTCTAATGATGTGAGGGTTCTGTCTGATGATGTGAGGGTTCTGTCTGATGTTGCGAGGGTGGTTCTGTCTGATGTTGCGAGGGTGGTTCTGTCTGATGTTGCGAGGGTGGTTCTGTCTGATGTTGCGAGGGTGGTTCTGTCTGATGTTGCGAGGGTGGTTCTGTCTGATGTTGGTATTAGTAGACTAGTAGTAGTTCAGGATGTGAACAGCAATGAGTTTTAATCACAGGACTCCAAATATATAGAAATCTAACCGGATTAGGGATGCAAAATGGAGCAATTGGGGGAAAACTTGTTCTTTAACTCTTAAAAAGTTTCTACTAAATGATAATCTTTACATGTGGAGCTTTTTAAAATCAACATTTCAAGAAGTAATTCATAAAAAAAGTTGTTGTTTTTTTTACAACAAAACAAAGAAATAAAGACTTTCTGGTGTGTAAAAATCTAATAATAGAGGTAAGAAAAGGGGGAAAACATGTTTTACAGATATTAAACAGCTCAAAAAGGAGGTTCAAGCTCAATTACAGCTCCGGAGAGGCTTGTTGAGTACATGAACTACTTTAAACGGGTCGTATTTATCCTGAAAGATTACCAGGTTGAGTTTCCCGATCTTCACCAGTTCTTCTCCGTCCAGAGTGATCTCTTTCATGTGAATGGTGACGGAGAACACCGAGTGGGAGCGACTGCACAGAGAAACAACAACAACACATCAGCAGAGGTGGTGAAACAGAGGGAGGAAATCTGGAAGACATTAGACCAGATTGTAGAAGAAGAAGAAAAAGAAGAAGAAGAAGAAGAAGAAGAAGAAGAAGAAGACATTGGGATCGACCAATCATCAGGGCTAATATTTGGCAGTTTCAAGATTATCTGTGTTTTATTTTAATGATAACCTATATCATTAAAGTGCTCATATGACGCTTTTTCCCTGTCCTTTATTGTGTTATATATCTTTTTTGTGCATGTTATAGGTTTAAAAAAGCCCAAAGTCCACCCCAAAGGGACTCACTTTGTAACACACACAAACTCTGCTCCTGACTGGCTAGTAGTCCTTACCTAGGTCCTGTCAGGGTCCTCATACTCTGCTCCTGACTGGCTAGTAGTCCTTACCTAGGTCCTGTCAGGGCCCTCATACTCTGCTTCTGACTGGCTAGTAGTCCTTACCTAGGTACTGTCAGGGCCCTCATACTCTGCTTCTGACTGGCTAGTAGTCCTTACCTAGGTACTGTCAGGGCCCTCATACTCTGCTCCTGACTGGCTAGTAGTCCTTATCTAGGTACAGCGCATGTGTGACTCCCAACAAAATATTGAAAAGAAGTGAGATGTCTCACTCTGAAGCTAAAACAGAGAGCTCAACACACAGGGTGAAAAGAGGAGCTGCAGCAATGTGCAGTATGACAAATATACGGGGTTTAAAAACAAAAACACAGAAACCTATTCTGGTACGACGTAAAAAACAACAATAATGAACATGAACATTTATGAGCCTTTTAATTAATTAAAAGTGCGCTATTGTTGTTCCGCTATGGCTCTCTCCTTATTCGTTTCCCTTCCATTTCCTATTCTTTACTTTGTGTATTTATTTCTATCCTGTTTATATTTAATGTGTATTTTTTTTATGATTTGTTGTGCTACACTGAGCTGAAGTGAATTTCCCCATGGTGGAATAAAATAGTCATTTAAAATCAATAGTCTATATTATCCTAAGCTGTCAGCAACCCTAATGATTGCTTAAAGCATTGAAACCAAAAGCATATTTGTTACAAATATCGATTATCCGTTTCCTTAACTACAAATTATCAATATTGTCCCCAATAAGACAGTATTGGTCGACCCCTGGTACACATCGCTCATAGCAGGTTGTGCAGAAGGAGTCCTGATGTGTGCGATAGAGTGTTAACCTGGAGTAGGCGTTCATGAGCGTGGAGGCCGTCCTCCTCTTGGCCGATCCTCTCTCCAGGATGTGGTAGACTTCGTCTTTGTTGTGCACGGTGATCTCCTCCAGACCCTTCACCACCACGCCGCGCTATACACACACAAACACACACACACACACAACAACACGGAACACAGAGGGAAGAGGAAAACAATGTCAACAAAACGCATCAATACGCAGAAACGTGGCCATTTATTCTGCATCTTTACGGATCTGTGAGAGCCGTCGGAAACACCAACAACTGTTGGTCATTAAAGGAGTAGTTCCACATTTTGGGAAATACATTGTTGTTGTTGTTATGATGGGGAAGAAAATTAGGCAAAGTTAAAGGAAAGTAAATATTTTATTGACGCTAATATCAGACAGGGTTTTCTCCATTTGAATAGATCTGAAAAAGTGAGGTTTTCATACAGGGGCATAAGTATACACCCCCCTATGTTAAAATACAGGGGCATAAGTATATACCCCCTTATGTTAAAATACAG
>NC_048423.1:36073-37557 GCF_013103735.1 Etheostoma cragini | reverse complement strand
CTGATGTTCTTATTGCAGCATTTTATGTATTTTTGCACCCAATATACATATATATATGTACATATATATATATATATATATACATATATATAAACATATACATATATATATACATACATATATGTAAATATATACATCCAAATAACAGCTTAAATCAGAAGTACTTTATTTATCCCTGAAGGGAAATTCTGTGTTACAATTGCACGAAGTACACAAATATCAGAGTATAAATATAAATGAAGAAGTATAAGGAGTGTGGATATGCAAAGTATTTACTAAGTTAACCCTCGTGTTGTCTTCCCGTCAAAATTGGGGAAAGAATAGTTAAAAATGTAGGCTTTTTATCGACGTTTTCTACTTTTTTTTTGAACGTTTTTGTCCCTTTTTATACGAAATGATGCCTAATGTTTGAATTAGAAAAGCAGAAATTAGGAATTATTGAGACTAAAATTAAAGGAATGGATGTTGATACATATATAATTAAAATCTTAGGAGTAGGAAGATCTTTTTCAGGTCCTACTTTCCCCTTTCTCTGTTTATTCTTTAACAAATACAACATTTTATGCTTATTTACACATATTTATTTTCACAAATCCCTTATACAGACACACACATTCACACTGTTTTGGTTTCTTTTCTTCCCTTTCTTCTTCTCTCTATTCCCTCCATCTGTAGCAGATTAAATAATAACACATCCATACTAGACTTATAGACTATGTAACATAAGCAGTGTGGATATGCACGATATTTACACAGTTAAAGCTATATTTACGATGTAGTATTGCCATAATTAAGGATTTATATTATAAATGTTATTATATATCAGCGTATGAAGACTGCAGGAGTCAGATGAAGGCCTAATGTTGGTTGTTAGTTGTTAGTTGTTCTCCTGTTATTGTTTTGAGAGAGTATAGGTGTCATGTTTTATTGTAAATTGAAGATATTTTGATTTAGGAGTCCATATTTGGGATGTTTTGCAGTTATTTCGACCATTTTTGTCCATTTTTTCAAGCAGAGCTGACGCGCTCCCTCTCATTCTCAAGGACTCTAAATATCTCCGGGTCCACCTTTGATCTCTACTTTCTGACGCCTTCTAGACACAAGATGAAGTGATTTATCGTCCCTTTATACCGAGAAACACCGTCCCGTACGGGATGGTTGGAGGAGGAAGGTGATTTGGAGATTTTGGGGTTAATTAGTATTCGTTTCTTTGGAGATCCGTCTCATTGAATCTTATTTCTGAGAACATTTCAGTTTTTTTTACCCTCTGAGATCAAAGGTTCATCTTCACATATCTTCTTAAATTTATCTTTTTCAGTTATTTGCACATAACTGATCCCCAAAAAACTATCTCAGCTCTCCGTATTTTACTTCTAGACCGGTGTGTGTAAAGAGATCTTTTTGCTGACACGTTGATGTACGGTTTTTAATGTTTCTCAAATCTATTTTGAACACAAACCCTAACTTGTGTGTGTGTGTGTGTG
>NC_048423.1:33988-35973 GCF_013103735.1 Etheostoma cragini | reverse complement strand
TGTGTGTGTGAGAGAAAGTGTGTGTGTGTCAGTGTGTGTGTGTTTCTCTCTCTCACTGTGTGTGTGAGAGAAAGTGTGCATCTCTCGTGTGTGTGTGTTTCTCTCTCTCACTGTGTGTGTGTGAGAGAAAGTGTGTGTCTGTCTGTCTGTCAGTGTGTGCATGTGTGTGTGCGTACACATTGTTCCTCTTTATTTCGACTTTTATTTCCCCCAAAAATGATCAGATGATTTGAAATAAAGTTGGAATTTGCATGTCATCAATATGATGCGCCTTTATTTTGAAATTCCCACTTTACCTCATATATAATCTGTAAGACGCTTTCTATTATATAGGTGGGAATTTCAAAATAAAGGCGCATCCTATTGATCCTTTTTGGTGGAAATAAAAGTTGATATAAAGAGGAACAATACAGTGCCGGCAGTGATATACTCATTAAACAGCCTTGTCCATTTATTTATTATAATAATAATAATAATAATAATAATATTTATTAGTATACTATAATTATTTTAGAAACGATGCATGTTGCACATTTGTGTATTCTCAACTTGTACATACACTTGAATGTTTTCTCTTGTATTTTATCCTATTATATAATGTATGTATATATACACACACTCTATCCTAGTATTACTTAATGTGTATTGTATTCTAGTATTTCAATTTATTTATATTCTGTGCTGTGTGATTTTGCTGCTGAAACACTACAATTTCCCATTTTATCAATCAATAATATCTGACATTTATACATATAAAATGTAGGGTTATTAGTCAAAGACATACATACACACACACACATATACACACACATATACACACACACACACATATATATATATATATATATATATATATATATATATATATATATATATATATATATATATATATATATATATATATATATATATATATTGTGGAGGTGCAGCAGCATGTGTGTAAGACTGTTTTAAGACTCCTAAAATAACATTACCTTGAAAACATCAGCAAGATGTGTCTGTAAAGCTCGTCAGACCCTTACAGTATTATTATTATTACTTCTTTATATATATATTTATACTTGATATTTATACTATTTGTGCAACTGCAACAGTGACTTTCCCTTCGGGGATCAATGCAGTATTTCTAAATCTTAAGTACACTACTGTAGTACTCTCTCCAGCTCTGACTGCATGTCTCCTAGCTTCATTATTTTGGTAAAAACATAAGATGGTTGTGCAGCAGCATGCGGGTTATTGAGTGTTTTAAGACTCCAAAAACAACATTACAGTGAAAACATGAGCAGGAGTTGCGTGTATAAAGATTGTCAGACACTTTAACTTGAGTACACTACTGCAGTACTCTCTCCAGCTCTGATTTTACGTCTAATAGCTTAAATATTTTAGTTAATTTGTGTGTTTTTCTGCGCGTACCTGCATCGGACGACGACCTGGATGTTTCTCCCCTTTTCCTCCCGTTTCACTCCGTTCATGGCTGCAGAAAGACGTCCTCCTCCGCGAAAAAACGAGCCAATAAGTCACGTTACACACTTCAAATTAAAACTCACACACACCAACAACACCAAGAAGACATTAAACACAACAACAGCTGCTGTGGACCAACACAAACGGAGGTTGTTGACGTTAAACTTGAGATGCGAGAGAAATGCTATGCTAGCTCGTTAGCTAACGTTAGCTTACGCTTAAACTGGCGTTAACGGTACTCCAACTTACCGAATCACGCGATATCTGCCTCTCCTTTTACGAATTATCCTCTTATTGTTGCCCCCACAAGTAAATAAAGGTCTGTAAATTATATGTTAATCGTCTCCTGCCTCCTCCGACAACGCAGCGTCCGTCCAGCCCACAGTTTACAGCCTCTCTCGCGCTCTCCGACGAGATATATTTCAAACGGTACTTTTAAATTTAGCCGAACCAATAGGGGGCGGGTAACGGCTAAACAAACGACGCCATTGGTCAGTGCAGCACACGTGATTGCTTCGGCG
>NC_048423.1:32126-33888 GCF_013103735.1 Etheostoma cragini | reverse complement strand
AATGTAGAGGAGTAACTAAAGTAACTAGTAACTAAAGTAACTAGTAACTAAAGCTGTCAGATGAATGTAGTGGAGTAAAATATAGAATATTTCTCTCTGAAATGTAACTGAGTCGAAGTAGAAACTAACACAAAAAAACTGAAAGTAAAGTACAAGTACCTCAATATTAGTACTTGAGTACAGTACTGGAGTAGAAGTACTTAGTTACAGTAACGGAGCTGTGAGAAACAGGAAATGAGCCGATTTAAACTCCCCGGTTTGTGGTTTTCTTCGAGGACCCCCTGGCGGGCATCATCCCCAGAACGCTGCACCAGATCTTTGAGAAGCTTTCGGAGAACGGCACCGAGTTCTCGGTGAAGGTCTCGCTGCTGGAGATCTACAACGAGGAGCTGTTCGACCTCCTCAGCCCCTCGGACGACGTCAACGAGCGGCTGCAGCTCTTCGACGACCCGCGGAACAAGGTGAGGAACGTTGGGGGGGCATTATATGCACACTAATATATACGCACTAATATATGCGCACTAATATATGCGCACTAATATATGCGCACTAATGTATACGCACTAATGTATGCGCACTAATGTATGCGCACTAATATATGCGCACTAATATATGCGCACTAATATATGCGCACTAATATATGCGCACTAATATATGCGCACTAATATATGCGCACTAATATATGCGCACTAATATATACGCACTATTATATGCACACTAATATATAAGCACTAATATATAAGCACATATATACGCACACTAATATATGCGCACATATATGCGCACATATATACGCACTAATATATACGCACTAATATATACGCACTAATATATACGCACTAATATATAAGCACTATTATATGCACACTAATATATGCACACTAATATATAAGCACATATATACGCACACTAATATATGCGCACATATATGCGCACTAATATATACGCACTAATATATACGCACTAATATATGCACACTAATATATGCGCACTTATATATAAACACTAATATATAAACACTAATATATAAACACTATTATATACACACTAATATATCCATACTAATATATACACACTAATATATACACACTAATATATATAAACACTATTATATACGCACTAATATATAAATACTATTATATACGCACTAATATATAAACACTATTATATACGCACTAATATATAAACACTATTATATACGCACTAATATATAAACACTATTATATACGCACTAATATATACACACTAATATATACGCACACTAATATATACACACTAATATTTATATATATACACACATATATATATACGCACTAATATATACATACTAATATATACGCACTAATATATACATACTAATATATACATACTAATATATACATACTCTAAACAGAAACAAAATAGAGGCATGAGTGCAATGAAGAGAAACAATATAGATGCAAGTTCAATAAAAAAATATTTAAATGTGGAGCATAGTGCAAAGGAAACTGGTATAAATAGTGTTATGTTATTATATTACAATATTTACTGTATGACAACATTATGAACAGCTCTGGAATAGGAAATGATGAAGATATAACAAATAATAAGTGAGAAATGGGAATGATGAATAAATACTAAATAAGTGGAACTAGTGAACAGGTTCTGTTTAGAGACAGTGTTACTGGGTTATTAACCAGAATAGTACTTATGCCCCTGTATTTTAACATAGGGAGTGTATACTTATGCCCCTGTATTTTAACATAGGGGGGTGTATACTTAT
>NC_048423.1:30221-32026 GCF_013103735.1 Etheostoma cragini | reverse complement strand
CTCTCTCTCACACTGTGTGTGTGGGAGTGTGTGTCTCTCTCTCACACTGTGTGTCTCTCTCTCACTGTGTGTGGATTAACACAATAAGGCGGCACTATATACATGTAGGTTATTATATATAATATTTGAAAGTCTTGAATTTAACTTTGGGAACCCTAATGTGACTCCTGCTCTGAGATGGATAGATAGATAGATAGATAGATAGATAGATAGATAGATAGATATGATTAAAATGTATTTCCCTGCAGGTGTTTGGCCAAGCTGCCAAGCAGATCGACGTGTACAGGAGTGTCGTCTGTCCCATCCTGGATGAGGTCATCATGGGATACAACTGCACCGTGTTTGCGTGAGTGATCTGCTCAGAATGACCTTTTCCGATGCTTCGGAAACTAACGTCCATTTCTTTTGCTCTTGTTCTTAAATTATATGGTTTTTTTTAAAGCATTATTTCTTCAGACAAATCACTTCTTTCACTTCTTCTTGTTATGACTTTGGTGTCTGGTCTTATTGTGGTAGTCTGATTTCCTGTGGTTGTCTCTTATTGTGGTAGTCTCTTACTGTAGTAGGCTCCTATTGTGGTAGTCTCTTATTGTGGTAGTCTGTTTTCTGTCTTTTTGGGGTAGTCTCCTATTGTGGTAGTCTCTTATTGTGGTAGTCTGTTTTCTGTCTTTTTGGGGTAGTCTCTTATTGTGGTAGTCTCCTATTGTGGTTGTCTCTTATTGTGGTAGTCTGTTTTCTGTCTTATTGTGGTAGTCTCTTGTTGTGGTAGTCTCTTATTGTGGTAGTCTCTTATTGTGGTAGTCTCCTATTGTGGTTGTCTCTTATTGTGGTAGTTTGTAGTCTGTTTTCCTGTCTCATTGTGGTTGTCTCTTATTGTGGTAGTCTGGTTTTCTGTCTTATTGTGGTAGTCTGTTTCCTGTCTTATTGTGGTAGTCTGGTTTCCTGTCTTATTGTGGTAGTCTGGTTTCCTGTCTTATTCCATGTCTTGTCTCCTTGTGATTTTATTTTATTTCATGGGTGTGACATTAAACCTTGTGGTTCAGGTACGGTCAGACCGGCACAGGGAAGACCTTCACCATGGAGGGAGAGAGGAGTCCAGATGGAGAGTTCACCTGGGAAGAGGTAAAGAAGTTTAAATCACAGTAACCAGCGGTGGAGGAAGTACTCAGATCCTTTACTCCAGTTAAAGTACTAATACCACACTGTAAAAATACTCTGTTACAAGTACAAGTACTGCAGTGAACATGTAACTGCAGTAAAAGTGTGTAAGTGTCATCAGGAGAATGTAGTTAAAGTATAAAAGTGAAGAAGAATCCTCTCGTTGTAGAAAGATTAAAGGACCCAATCAGCTGTTTAATGACATCATCATCTCAGCTGATATATGACATCATCATCTCAGCTGTTTAATGACATCATCATCATCTCAGCTGATATATGACCTCATCATCTCAGCTGATATATGACCTCATCATCTCAGCTGATATATGACATCATCATCTCAGCTGATATATGACATCATCATCTCAGCTGATATATGACATCATCATCTCAGCTGATATATGACATCATCATCTCAGCTGTTTAATGACATCATCATCTCAGCTGATATATGACATCATCTCAGCTGGACCTGTAGTTCGTTATGTTGTTGCTATGGTTACTTTAAAATTAACATCAGATTTCTAAACTACGTGTGTTTAATGTGCAGGAATCTGAATGTGAAAAGTAACTAGTAACTAAAGCTGTCAGATGAATGTAGAGGAGTAACTAAAGTAACTAAAGAAACTAGTAACTAAAGCTGTCAG
>NC_048423.1:29388-30026 GCF_013103735.1 Etheostoma cragini | reverse complement strand
CTAAAGTAACTAAAGAAACTAGTAACTAAAGCTGTCAGATGAATGTAGTGGAGTTACTAAAGTAACTAGTAACTAAAGTAACTAGTAACTAAAACTGTCAGATGAATGTAGAGGAGTAACTAAATCAACTAGTAACTAAAGTAACTAGTAACTAAAGCTGTCAGGTGAATGTAGAGGAGTAACTAAAGTAACTAAAGTAACTAATAACTAAAGTAACTAGTAACTAAAGTAACTAGTAACTAAAGCTGTCAGGTGAATGTAGAGGAGTAACTAAAGTAACTTTAGTAACTAAAGTAACTAATAACTAAAGTAACTAGTAACTAAAGTAACTAGTAACTAAAGCTGTCAGGTGAATGTAGCGGAGTAACTAAAGTTACTAGTAACTAAAGTAACTAGTAACTAAAGCTGTCAGGTGAATGTAGCGGAGTAACTAAAGTCACTAGTAACTAAAGTAACTAGTAACTAAAGCTGTCAGGTGAATGTAGAGGAGTAACTAAAGTTACTAGTAACTAAAGTAACTAGTAACTAAAGCTGTCAGGTGAATGTAGCGGTGTAACTAAAGTAACTAATAACTAAAGTAACTAGTAACTAAAGCTGTCAGATGAATGTAGAGGAGTAACTAAAATAACTAGTAACCT
>NC_048423.1:27854-29288 GCF_013103735.1 Etheostoma cragini | reverse complement strand
ACAACATGAAGACAACATGAGGACAACATGGGGGCAATATGAGGACAACATGGGGACAATATGAGGACAACATGAAGACAACATGAGGGCAACATGAGGGCAACATGAAGACAACATGAGGAAAACATGAGGACAACATGAGGACAACATGAGGACAACATGAAGACATCATGGGGACAACATGAGGACAACATGAGGACAACATGAGGACATTTTTTTTGGAAGGCAGTTCAGAAGAGATGATGTAGCACCGCGCTCCCTTTACGTTGTTCTCACGATGGACGAATAAAAACAAATAATGTGTACATCTGGTCTACGTTGTCCCGTGCAACGTAGACCAGATTGTGTCCCCCCCCCCCCCCCCCCCCCCCCCCCCCCCCCCCCCCCCCCCCCCCCCCTCACGCTGAATCTCATTGGCAAAGAGAAGATGCCCAGACGTTAAATAAACACCATAAATCATCATAAATCATTCGGATGGGAGGCGTTTCTTTTCTTCTTCTTCTTCTTTTTTTTTTAAATGGTGGACGACCCATTTAGGATGAAGCGCTTCCCGTGGTTCAACCTGCAGCACAAGTCTGCACAAGTCTACACAAGTCTGCAAGTCTACACAAGTCTACACAAGTCTGCAAGTCTACACAAGTCCACACAAGTCTACACAAGTCCACACAAGTCTACACAAGTCTGCAAGTCTACACAAGTCCACACAAGTCTACACAAGTCTGCAAGTCTACACAAGTCTACACAAGTCCACACAAGTCCACACAAGTCTACACAAGTCTACACAAGTCTACACAAGTCTGCAAGTCTACACAAGTCTACACAAGTCTGCAAGTCTACACAAGTCTACACAAGTCTACACAAGTCTGCAAGTCTACACAAGTCTACACAAGTCCACACAAGTCTACACAAGTCTACACAAGTCTGCACAAGTCTGCAAGTCTACACAAGTCTACACAAGTCTACACAAGTCTACACAAGTCTGCACAAGTCTGCAAGTCTACACAAGTCTAAACAAGTCTACACAAGTCTGCAAGTCTACACAAGTCTACACAAGTCCACACAAGTCTACACAAGTCTGCAACCAAAGGCCTGAAAGCACGTGCTAGTCTTTTTCATGGTACTAGGTCACGTTAAAGCCGCAGGTGTTTTTGATGAAGGGAAAATATTATTTTTGAATAACAAAAAAAATCCATCCATCCATTCACGAATTCATCCATTCGTCCCCTTATCCGGTCTCAGGTCTCGGAGACAGCAGCTCCAGTAGGGGACCCCGAACTTCCTTTTCCAGAGCCACATCAACCAGCTCCGACTGAGGGATCCCGAGGCGTTCCCAGGCCAGGTTGGAGATATGATCTGTCCACCTAGTCCTGGGTCTTCCCCGAGGCCTCCTCCCAGCTGGACGTCCCTCCAACTAGTCCTGGGTCTTCCCCGAGG
>NC_048423.1:24079-27754 GCF_013103735.1 Etheostoma cragini | reverse complement strand
ACTTTTACAGTGTGGTACTAGTACTTGTACTTGTAACGGAGTACTTTTACAGTGTGGTACTAGTACTTGTACTTGTAATGGAGTACTTTTACAGAGTGGTACTAGTACTTGTACTTGTAACAGAGTATTTTTACAGTGTGGTACTAGTACTTTTACTTGTAACAGAGTATTTTTACAGTGTGGTACTAGTACTTTTACTTGTAACGGAGTACTTTTACAGTGTGGTACTAGTAGTTTTACTTGTAACTGAGTATTTTTACAGTGTGGTATTAGTACTTTTACTTGTAACAGTATTTTTACAGTGTGGTACTGGTACTTTAACTTGTAACTGAGTATGTTTACAGTGTGGTACTAGTACTTTTACTTGTAACAGAGTACTTTTACAGTGTGGTACTAGTACTTTTACTGAAGTAAAGGATCTGTACACTTCTTCCGCCAGAAGAGCCCAACTTTTATCTTTTATTTTGGTTTATTTTCACAAACGATGGAAGGAATCACATTAAAAGCCATATCTTTAATAAAAAATGTAACTGAGTACATTTACTCTGGTACTTTCTTCTTCTACTACGCTGCATTTCAGAGAGAAATATTCTACTTTAGTTACTAGTTACTTTAGTTACTAGTTACTTTAGTTACTAGTTACCTTAGTTATAGTTACCTTAGTTATAGTTACTTTAGTTACTTTAGTTACTCCGCTACATTAATCTGACAGCTTTAGCTACTAGTTACCTTAGTTACTAGTTACTTTAGTTACCTTAGTTATAGTTACTTTAGTTACTTTAGTTACTCCGCTACATTAATCTGACAGCTTTAGCTACTAGTTACTTTAGTTACTAGTTACTTTAGTTACTCCTCTACATTCATCTGTTACAGCTTTAGTTACTAGTTACTTTAGTTACTAGTTACCTTAGTTACAGTTACTTTAGTTACTAGTTACTTTAGTTACTAGTTACCTTAGTTATAGTTACTTTAGTTACTAGTTACTTTAATTACTCCTCTACATTAATCTGACAGCTTTAGCTACTAGTTACTTTAGTTACTAGTTACCTTAGTTATAGTTACTTTAGTTACTAGTTACTTTAGTTACTCCGCTACATTAATCTGACAGCTTTAGCTACTAGTTACCTTAGTTACTAGTTACTTCAGTTACTAGTTACCTTAGTTATAGTTACTTTAGTTACTAGTTACTTTAGTAACTCCGCTACATTAATCTGACAGCTTTAGCTACTAGTTACTTTAGTTACTAGTTACTTTAGTTACTACTTACTTTAGTTACTACTTACTTTAGTTACTCCGCTACATTAATCTGACAGCTTTAGCTACTAGTTACCTTAGTTACTAGTTACTTTAGTTACTAGTTACCTTAGTTATAGTTACTTTAGTTACTAGTTACTAGTTACTTTAGTTACTCCACTACATTAATCTGACAGCTTTAGTTACTAGTTACTTTAGTTACTAGTTACTTAAGTTGTCTGTAACTTTAGTTACTCCACTACATTCATCTTTTACAGCTTTAGTTACTAGTTACTTAAGTTACCTGTAACTTTAGTTACTACTCTACATTCATCTGTTACAGCTTTAGTTACTAGTTACTTTAGTTATTAGTTACTTTAGTTACTAGTTACTTTAGTTACCTGTAACTTTAGTTACTCGACTACATTCATCTGTTACAGCTTTAGTTACTAGTTACTTTAGTTATTAGTAACTTTAGTTACTCCGCAACATTAATCTGACAGCTTTAGTTACTAGTTACTTTAGTTACTAGTTACTTAAGTTACCTGTAACTTTAGTTACTCCACTACATTCATCTGTTACAGCTTTAGTTACTAGTTACTTTAGTTACTAGTTACCTTAGTTATAGTTACTGTAGTTACTAGTTACTAGTTACCTTAGTTATAGTTACTAGTTACTTTAGTTACTAGTTACTAGTTAATTTAGTTACTCCACTACATTCATCTGTTACAGCTTTAGTTACTAGTTACTTTAATTACTAGTTACTTAAGTTACTTTCCACATTAAGATTCCTGCACAATAAACACATGTACTGTTATAATCTGATGTTAATTATAAAGTAACCATAGCAACAACATAAGGGTCCAGCTGAGATGATGATGTCATATATCAGCTGAGATGATGATGTCATATATCAGCTGAGAGGATGATGTCATTAAACAGCTGATTGGGTCCTTTAATCTTTCTACAAGAGGATTCTTCTTCACTTTTATACTTTAACTACATTCTCCTGATGACACTTACACACTTTTACTGAAGTTATATGTTCAATGCAGTACTTTTACTTGTAATAGAGTATTTTTTTTACAGTGTGGTATTAGTACTTTTTTGCCCAGTACTCCGCCCGGTGCTCCGTCAGGTCAGCGGCAGTTGGCGGTTTTGCTACCGAAACAACTGGCAGCTGCTGATGCTCTGTACCCGGCTCAAAGACACCTATTTTGGGGTAACTGAACCGCCGACTGGGCGGAGCGCCGGGTGGAGCGCCGGGTGGAGCCTCTCCTGAAGGGAAATGAAAATGGAGCGCTAGTACGTAGGAGGGTGGAGCACCAAGCGGAGCACCAGGCGGAGCACCAGGCGGAGCACCTAGCCGAGCCTTCCCTGAAGGGAAATGAAAAGGGAGCGCTAGTACGTAGGAGGGTGGAGCACCAAGCGGAGCACCGGGCGGAGCACCAGGCGGAGCGCCGGGCGGAGCACCTAGCCGAGCCTTCCCTGAAGGGAAATGAAAATGGAGCGCTCCTACGAAGGAGGGGGGAGCGCCGGGCGGAGCCTTTCTTTAAGGGAAATAAAAATGGAGCGCTCCAACGAAGGAGGGTGGAGCGCCGGGCGGAGCCTTTCTTTAAGGGAAATAAAAATGGAGCGCTCCTACGTAGGAGGGCGGGGCCATGCTAACAGCAGTCCTGAAGCAAATAAAACACTTTAGCCAAAATAAACAGCACATTTTATATGAAATGACACAAAAATCTTCATTACAAGCATTACCCATCAGTACAGATTCTGATCACTGGACCCCATCCCCATCCTGGACCCCATCCGCATCCTGGACCCCATCCGCATCCTGGACTCAATCAACATCCTGGACCCCATCAACATCCTGGACCCCATCCGCTTCCTGGAGCCCATCCGCATCCTGGACTCAATCCCCATCCTGGACCCCATCCGCATCCTGGACCCCATCCGCATCCTGGACCCCATCCGCATCCTGGACCCCATCCGCATCCTGGACCCCATCCGCATCCTGGACCCCATCCACATCCTGGACTCGACTTAACGAGCGCTCTGCGTCACACCGCATCGTCATCATCATCATCATCGAGATCTCTTTACTGACACCCAAATCTGAAATTCCTTGTTTCCTTGGTTACGCCAAACATTTCTAACCCTCGTGGTGTCTCCACCTCCGGGACCCTCTCGTGTCCCTCGGGTCAAACTGACCCGGAACTTATTTGGGGTTTTAAAAACAACTCTGAAATAAAACTTTACTTCTTTATCTACTGACAAATTTTGTCTTTATCTCAATTTCAAACAGCTGAGATAATGTTTAGGGAATGCATCATCTCTTAAAGGGGAAGTACGCAGTTTCTTATCTGAATTCACCTTAACTGAACAGCTTAGAGAAAACCTGTAGGGGGGCTCTATGGAGAGACCTGTGGGGGGGGGGGGGGG
>NC_048423.1:22112-23979 GCF_013103735.1 Etheostoma cragini | reverse complement strand
TGTTAACGTTGCTAATTGTATTTTGTTTGACAAATAAAATTAAAAAACCTCCGTTTCCACGTGAATATTTTCTAGTTTCTTCTCTCCTCTGGGACGATAAACTTAATAACTTTGAGTTAACTCCACACAAACAAAACAAAGCTGCATGCCTTAAATTGTACGAAATTTAAAGGGAGTTTGGTTGCAGATCAATCTTAAGACACAGAGCTGCGGAGATTAATCGATTAGTTGTCAATTAAATTGTTCGCCCGCTATTTTTCACAACCAATTTGAGTCATTTTTTTAATGAAAAAACTAAAATCCTCTAATATCAGCGTGTTAAAAGTGAATATTTTCCGAGTTTCTTCTGTCCTCTGGGACAGTGGACTGAATATCTTTGAGTTGTGGACAAAACGAGACATTTGAGAACGTTAAATTTGACTTTTTGGGGACACTGATGCACATTTTTCACCATTTTCGGACATTTTAGAGACCGAACAACTCATCCATTCATGAGATGACCTCATCAACGACCCACACATAAGCAGTAGTTGCTGCGCTACATATCAACCTGTCAATCATTCATCTGGTGACGCGGAGCTCCGTGAACGCAACACTTCGCCACGATGGAGTTGACTTTACATTCAAGACACCTGAATGTAATCCAGGTAAATTTAACAGGTAAATATCACGGATTCTTACCGCTGTCACTCTCGTGATCATCAGCCTCTTCCTTAAAGACAACCGTCGCCCCCTGCGCTGCGTGCGCATCTTTGGGAATGTCACCCGCAGTCCTGCCTCGAGACACTGACACTTCCTCCGCTACTTTGGCACACATCCTGGACAACCAGGCGGGTCAAATGAAGGATTCCGAGTCAAATCTTCCGCCTAACTAACTGCATGTCTTACATTTTAGATCCGCCTCTCGTGTCTTCAGCCGCTCCGAGGACGCGGCGGTGAGGATATAAAGGGGATCTCCGGGTGTCCCCGTGCGTCATTCCCCAAATATGGACTTGTGGTTTAAAATAAAAGAAAGAAGAGGAAACTCCGGAGAAGTGGAAGAGCTCACCGTGACGATGCTGAGAGTCTATCCTAATTCACAAAAAACTCAATGTGTCTCCATGTGTTTGTAAGAATGTCCTGGTATTTAAATTAAATTTTAATTATAGTATCAATTCATAACGAGAGTTATCTCGAGACACTTTACAGATAGAGGAGGTCTAGACCACATTCTATAATTTACAGATAGACATGACAGGACAACATGAAGACAACATGAGGACAACATGAAGGCAACATGAAGACAACATGAAGACAACATGAAGGCAACATGGGGACAACATGAGGACAACATGAAGGCAACATGAGGGCAACATGAAGGCAACATGAGGACAACATGAAGGCAACATGGGGACAACATGAGGACAACATGAGGACAACATGAGGGCAACATGAAGGCAACATGAGGACAACATGAGGACAACATGAAGACAACATGAAGGCAACATGAAGGCAACATGAGGACAACATGAAGGCAACATGGGGACAACATGAGGACAACATGAAGACAACATGAGGGCAACATGAAGACAACATGAGGAAAACATGGGGACAACATGAAGGCAACATGAGGACAACATGAGGACAACATGAAGACAACATGAGGGCAACATGAAGGCAACATGAGGACAACATGAAGACAACATGAGGGCAACATGAAGACAACATGAGGAAAACATGAAGGCAACATGAAGACAACATGAGGGCAACATGAAGACAACATGGGGACAACATGAGGACAACATGAAGACAACATGAAGACAACATGAGGAAAACATGAAGGCAACATGAAGACAACATGAGGGCAACATGAAGACAACATGGGGAC
>NC_048423.1:20970-22012 GCF_013103735.1 Etheostoma cragini | reverse complement strand
TGAGGACAACATGAAGACAACATGAAGACAACATGAAGACAACATGAGGGCAACATGGGGACAACATGAGGACAACATAAGGAAAACATGAAGACAACATGAAGACAACATGAAGACAACATGAGGAAAACATGAAGGCAACATGAAGACAACATGAAGACAACATGAGGGCAACATGAAGACAACATGGGGACAACATGAGGACAACATGAAGACAACATGAGGACAACATGGGGACAACATGAGGACAACATGGGGACAACATGAGGACAACATGAAGACAACATGAAGACAACATGAGGGCAACATGGGGACAACATGAAGACAACATGAGGACAACATGAAGACAACATGAAGACAACATGAGGATAAAAATGAAGACAACGTGAAGACAACATGAGGAAAACATGAAGGCAACATGAAGACAACATGAGGACAACATGAAGACAACATTAGGGCAACATGAAGAGACCATGAGGACAACATGAAGAGACCATGAGGACAACATGAAGACAACATGAGGGTTAACGTGTGAGGACCACGTTACTTCTTTTGAAAATGCATTTCAAAGAAACCAAAATGTCTGGCATAGAAACTTTTTGGAACGGGTCAGATTTGTCCCGAAGACAACAGCATGGTTGAGACGTTTTTGTGATGTCAGCAGAAGACATTGAAGTGTCTTTGTGTTGTTGATGATCGGAGAGCGAGTGACGCTGGAGCTTCTGCTGCGTCACTTGAACGCACCGCGAGCAGCGAGCAGCCTTTTCAACGCCCACTGTTACAAAAATGTTGGTGTGTATTGTCGTTGTGTGGCGAGCCGCCCACCCGGTGGCAGATGGGGGTTTGGCCGTTCCGCGTGCACACACACACACACACACACACAGACACACACACACACACACACACACTTACACACAGAGGAAACACACACACACACTCACTTTCTTACAAACACAAACACTCCCACAAAAAGATACACACTTTCACTTGCTCTCAAATTTATCTTGAATCCAAACACACACACACACACACACACACACAA
>NC_048423.1:16070-20870 GCF_013103735.1 Etheostoma cragini | reverse complement strand
CCGGTCGGGACCCTGGTCTCGGTCCACCCAGGTGGGGACCCTGGTCTCGGTCCACCCAGGTCGGGACCCTGGTCTCGGTCCACCCAGGTCGGGACCCTGGTCTCGGTCCACCCAGGTGGGGACCCTGGTCTCGGTCCACCCAGGTCGGGACCCTGGTCTCGGGCCACCCCGGTCGGGACCCTGGTCTCGGTCCACCCGGTCTTGGATTCCTTCCAACGCTCTTTCATTCCTCTGATCTTAACTATTAGTCAAAATAACTCATAATTTCTGCTTTTTTAACTCTAATATCAGGTTTAATTCTCTATAAATGAGTTGTTATTGACCATGAATTCCAAAAAGTAGTAAAACTAGTAAAGTGGTGGTCGTGGAAACTAAAATAAAAAGTCTGAAAAAGGGACGAAAATGTCAAATTTTTGTCTCTTTTTGACCCAGGAGGACAACACGAGGGTTAATATGTAATAACGTTTTTTATTTTTATTTATTAAATGGTTCTTTTTATGTTCTATTAAATGTTTAATGTAGTCAATAACAATGTAAGAAATCCTCCTTTTAATTCAACAATCAGTTTGCTGTATTTTAGCAGAATCATGATCAGAAAGGCAGAAGCGAGTACACTTAAATATCTTGTTTTTAGACAATTTATCGCAAGTATTATCATTTCAAATCGCATATTATGCATCATATTGTTTTAAATCGCATATTATGCATCATATGTCGCAGGAATATCGTTTTAAATCACATATTATCCATCATATTGTTTTAAATACCATATTATGCATCATATGGTGCAGTAATATTGTTTAAAACGCATATGATGCATCATATGGTGCAGTAATATTGTTTAAAACGCATATTATGCATCATATGGTGCAGTAATGTTGTTTAAATTGCATATTATGCATCATATGGTGCAGTAATATCACTTTAAATAGCATATTATGCATCATATGGTGCAGTAATATCACTTTAAATAGCATATTATGCATCATATGGTGCAGTAATATCACTTTAAATCGCATATTATGCATCATATGGTGCAGTAATGTTGTTTTAAATTGCATATTATGCATCATATGGTGCAGTAATATTGTTTTAAATTGCATATTATGCATCATATGGTGCAGTAATATTGTTTTAAATTGCATATTATGCATCATATGGTGCAGTAATGTTGTTTTAAATTGCATATTATGCATCATATGGTGCAGTAATGTTGTTTAAATCGCATATTATGCATCATATGGTGCAGTAATATTGTTTTAAATCACATATTATGCATCATATGGTGCAGTAATATTGTTTTAAATTGCATATTATGCATCATATGGTGCAGTAATATAACTTTAAATAGCATATTATGCATCATATGGTGCAGTAATATTGTTTTAAATTGCATATTATGCATCATATGGTGCAGTAATGTTGTTTAAATCGCATATTATGCATCATATGGTGCAGTAATATTGTTTTAAATTGCATATTATGCATCATATGATGCAGTAATATTGTTTAAATCCCATATTTTACATCATATCGTGCAGTAATATCGTTTAAATCGCATATTTCATCATATCATTCAGACCCTTTATTCAGTCTAGTGTTGTCAAACCAAGTCCAAAGTCCCGGCCTCGTGCCCTTCCAGGCTGCATATAAACCAGCTCCATGTTGCGGGTACACGTGAGTCACAAGGTATCAGAGGCAGACCTCCGGGCCCGGGTACGGCTCCCCTCCGCACCAGAAATCCGGAGGCTGCGAGATCTCCACGAGCCAGACCTCCTTCTGCTGCTGCTGCTGCTCTGTGTTTTTGACCTCGGCTTCTGTCAGCACCTTGTAGTAGTGGCAGTCTCTGCCGTCGTCCGGGTCGTACGGGGGGGCCAGGATGTCCATGAACGCAGTCGGACCGTCCACCGCGTCGATCTGGTGCAGGTTGTCCCGGTCCGGGGTGAGCACGCACGGGCCGCTCTCCTCCGTGTAGACCTCCGTGGAGCGGAGCAGGGACCGCTGCAAGGCGCCCTTCTGCGCCGGGGGGAGCGGAGGTGCAGCCGGCGTGCCCCCCTGCCGCTCCAGCCTGTCAAAGCAGCTGATCCGGACCTTCCCGTACAGGACTTTGAGCATGCCGTGCATCCCGGGGTGGTCGTGCAACGGGATCGAGGCGCCGCTTTTGAGCAGAAACACCCCCATGCTGAACTGGTCCGTCTCGCAAATGTGCATGTAGGTGACCGGAGGCCCGCTGTGGTGGTACGGGGCCGGCACCGGGGCGGAGGACCCATTGTTGTCGGCTCTCCGGGGCACTAGCTTCAGGTCCGCCGCTCGGACCTCCGTCATCAGGCTCTTCAGCTGGCTTCGGGTCTCCAGGAACGACTTCCCGGGCTCTTCGCCGACCCGGGGCGGACTCCTGAAGGTGAGCAGAGCGTGGCGAGCTATTCTCTGGACGATGGAGGTCATGTTGCTGTCACCTGTCATCATACCGGAGCAAGGAACGGACCGTGCAAGCCCCGGTCTCCCGGTCTCTCTCTCTCTCTCTCTCTCTCTCTCTCTCTCTGTCTTTCTCCGTCCGCTTGTTAGCTTTAGCTACTTAGCTAGCGTCAAAGATCGTCTGTTAACAGGCTGTCTCACTCCGCACACACTCTTCTTCAGGCCCTTGGACGGTTGTATTTTGGGTTGTTTTTGTATTCCTGATGTCAACCAAAAAATGAAAATATTCCGTCACTATGACACAAAGTCACAAAAAAACAGTTCAGCCGAGCAACAACTTAAATTTACAAAAATTAAAAAGTAATATAGGGCCTTTTTTCACACGTGACCCTAATCCTTTTGTCTTGGTAGCCTAATTAATAAACTACAGATGTTACAGATATATCCCGGACTGCGTGTGTTATCCCCGTTATTGTCAAATAAACTGAATTAAAACGAGAATAATATAGGTCGACTGAAGCTCGAATAATTAGCTTTTTATATGCTACTCGGTCAAAATTAACCACGTCCGTTTGAGTCACAAAAAAACTTAAGTGTCAACATGACTGTGTAAATGCATGTTAATGTAAAACATGTGTAAATATACTTGTATACTACTAAAAAATAAGAGTGAATTGATCAAATATATTAAGTTTCACACGACAATATTCCGAAATGACGGCGGAGTGACACCTCACCTCTTTGTTGTTCTCTTTGTTCCGCTCACAACACCACGTTCATTGCCCGCGTTCACTGTCTGCTTTCTACCCCTTCACGTGCTCATTCATTCGTGTTTTTGGGCCAATGAACACTTGCGAACTTTCACGTAGAAAAGCAACACAACAAATACGTGACGGTACAACTCTGCGGGGCTAACGTTCACGCAGCGTTGGACTCATTTGCGGTCACTCGTATCGACTTCTGGACCCCATTTGTGGATAACTGTCAAACACGTCCGCACCAGACACCGCTTTATCAGTTTACACGCCGTGCATTGTGGGACATGTAGTCGGACGGGCCATCAATACTATCTTCGCTGACACAAATGATGTTTCGTTGTGATATTAAGGAAATAAAAGTTGTTGTTTTTGTCACATTGCTTCTTATAGCCGAGATGTTTTCAATGTGACGGATTCAAATTGCTTTTAAATCAAACTAACTGCCAAGACCGTGCACTACAATACCCAGCATGCCATAGAATGTTTAACTTTGAATGATCTTTTGCTCCCAGTCAACCGTACCTCCAACATAGGGGAATGTCGTTATTACTGCAATAACAACGGACAGTTATTTATTTATTTAAATGTTCTGCCATCTCACGGCTCTTCCCCTTGTAGGATTATATTTATATTTAAATATTTATATTTATATTTACGTATTACAACAACATGCAATGTAAAGGGTTAGCATTCATGACATGTAGGCAGTTTGCTAACACGATAAAGGAATAATTAGCTAAAAGATGGATAAACAGTGGAATAAGTTAGCTAAATGAACAGCCATTATCCATCTGGCTAATTATTTCAACTGTTTATTCATGAGTGTATTTATCTAAAATTGATGGTTAAAACCGTTGAATTAGTTAGCTTAAAGATGGATAAACAGTTGAATTAGTTAGCTTAAAGATGGATAAACAGCTGAAATAGTTAGCTTAAAGATGGATAAACAGCTAAAATAGTTATCTTAAAGATGGATAAACAGCTGAAATAGTTAGCTAACAGATGGATAAACAGTTGAAATAGTTAGCTAACAGATATATAAACAGTTGAAATAGTTAACTAACAGATATATAAACAGTTGAAATAGTTAGCTAACAGATGGATAAACAGTTGAAATAGTTAGCTTAAAGATGGATAAACAGTTGAAATAGTTAACTAACAGATATATAAACTGTTAAAATAGTTAGCTAACAGATATGTAAACAGCTGAAATAGTTAGCTTAAAGATGGATAAACAGTTGAAATAGTAAGCTTAAAGATGGATAAACAGTTGAAAGTTAAATTAACAGATGGATAAACAGTTGAAATAGTTAAATTAACAGATAGATAAACAGTTGAAATAGTTAACTAACAGATGGATAAACAGTTGAAATAGTTAAATTAACAGATAGATAAACAGCTGAAATAGTTAGCTTAACAGATAGATAAACAGTTGAAATAGTTAGCTTAAAGATGGATAAACAGTTGAAATAGTTAACTAACAGATGGATAAACAGTTGAAATAGTTAGCTAACAGATGGATAAACAGTTGAAATAGTTAGCTAACTGGTGGATAAACAGTTGAAATAGTTAGCTAACAGATATATAAACAGTTGAAATAGTTAACTAACAGATATATAAACAGTTG
>NC_048423.1:13039-15970 GCF_013103735.1 Etheostoma cragini | reverse complement strand
TGTGTGTGTGTGTGTGAGAACATAAGGAAGTGATTACCATGACAACACAGTTGTGTTTTCTCTCGGTCCAAACGGTCCAAATCTGGAGGGAAAACTTCAAAATGTCCAATTTTAGGTGAGAAAAAACTCCAGATCTGGAATACTGTGCAATATTAAATATTAAAGCTATTTTATAAATTATATAGTTGCACTCAGGACTCAGACTGTGCACAAGCCCCCCCCCCCCCCCCAACCCCCCCCTTGCACTACCTATACTTTATATTTTTATATTTTATATTCTTATATTCTTATATTTGTGTTGACACTGTGAAGGTGTTGCTTCCGTCTCTTTGCACAGGTAATGCACCTGTGTTTAATGACAACAAAGGCTTTCTCTTCTATTCCATACAGCTACGTCAATGTTTCCCAAACTTAGGGTCGGGACCCAAAGTGGGTCGCAGACCCGTTTTTATTGGGTCGCCAATCGGCAGAGAACAGACTAAATGCTCAGAATGACCTCAGCATGACCTCAGCATGACCTCAGAATGACCTCAGCATGACCTCAGAATGACCTCAGCATGACCTCAGCATGACCTCAGCATGACCTCAGAAGGGCACTTTCAAAAACCGAACCTGGACTAGATCAGCTGGTTGATATCTTCAACCAGACACACACATCTCATTAAATTCAAGTCAGCATTATTTAAACAAACGTTGGTGTCGGTACTGAGGGACAATGGGAGGGGACAAAGACACAGGAAGGACAATAGAGACCTTTTCTGTTTTTATTTACTTTTATAATGGAATAAATACACTTCATAGACATTTAAATTCATGGTCTGTTCCGTCTTTTTGTCCACAGTTAAAAAAACGTAGATGTTACAATGATTAATGGTGTGTATTTTTGTAAATTCGGGTCCCGGGGAGACACCAGATCTCTCTCTGGGGTCTTGAGCTGAAAAGGTTTGGGAACCCACTGAGCTGCGTGAAGCAATTATACGTAGAAGGTTGCAGGTTTAAAACCAGATAATCCCAAAATCTGCTGCGTTTTGCTTTCGTGCCAGCTCGTCCACTCGTCAACCAATTGGTTATTTATCTCACTTTTTAAGTGAAAAGCTTCACGTGTATCGTGTGTTTGTCTCTTTTTGACCCCGGTTCAGCTGTGAGTAGCCGTGAGAAGCGCAGCAGTGCACGGCAGAGTGTTTAATGTTGTGTTACGGTCTCTGACCTCATAACAGCGTGTCAGTAAACACTGCAGGCTGGTGTTGATCTTTCATAGAGAGAGCAAACACGGGAACACAACGCTTTGACGTCACGCGACGCTCTCGGGCCTCGCGCTTTGACGTCGGAGGGTCTCTGCAGAGCTACTCACGCATCCGTATCACAGGGAGCATCTACAGACTGCAGGCCGGCCTCCATCCCGGGCCATGGGGGGGCGCAGATTACAGATTTCTGCAAGCAGAGACACCAAGGTTACACAATAGAGTGTCAAGATTCAAAATTGAGTTTTGCTGTGCATGCCATGTGTCAACCTGTCCACCAACAGGGATCCTGATACACAATGTTGCTGGAAAAACACATAAAACAATCACAATAAGACACAAAACTACTACAAACGACCCAAAATGACCATGAAGAGATGCAAAATGACTGCAATTAGACACAAAACTGCTAAAAATGAACTACAAACGACACAAAATGACCATGAAGAGATGCAAAATGACTGCAATTAGACACAAAACTGCTAAAAATGAACTACAAACGAACCAAAATGACCATGAAGAGATGCAAAATGACTGCTAGTAGAGTCAAAACAGCCAAAAACTAACTAAGCAGACACAAAATGGCCAAAAAACAACCACAACAACTACAAATGACCCGAAACGAACGTGAAGAGATGCCAAATGGCTGCAAGTAGACACAAAATGGCCAAAAAAGAACTACAAACGACCCAAACAGATAACAGATTTCAGATTTCTTCAAGCAGAGACACAATAATCTGACAAGAAGCCGAGTTGTTGTTGTTGTTGTTGTTGTTGTACAGGGAGAGAAGGCATATGACTACTTTTACAAAGATAAACACAGAAGAAACTAGATTTTTCTGGAGTTTGTTGCAGGACTTGCGCCCGAGTTTATACAGTAAAGCCGCTAATGCTGGTCTAATACTCCGGAATTCATTCCGGGGGTAAACTTCACTTGCAAAGTACCTCCAGGGTTTTACATGATGTGCATGTGAAGCTTCCCTGTGGGACTCCTAGGCCTCCAGATCCAGTTTCCTGTCTATACCCTGAGGACCAGAACCTCGGTCATGAAACACATTTGGATCCACTCAAGTGGAAGTGTCTGAGGGGACAACGGCACGAAACCCTCAGAAAAGCCTTTTTAGGCTTCTGGTGGCACAGATCTGCACCGCGCCGGTTAGCGGGAGGACTGAACTACACCCAAAGCGCTGCATGAAGAAGAACGGGGGCACCAAACTAGGGGGGACGTGGAAAGACTGCAGAGTTGCTCAACTAATTTGCAGAAAAATAGACACTATTTACAGTAACTTATGGCAGCAAGTTACTGTGAATTCTTTTTACAGTAAAGGTGCTGTACTTCCATTTACAGTAGTTTATGTATTCATTGGAAAATACAAAATAATTAAACACAAAATAAGATAAAAGTAAAAATACAGTAGTTTACTTTATTATTGACAGTACTGTAGTGGCTATATTGGGATTTTTTTTTACAGTATTGCTTCAACAACTGTGATTTCTACTTTAATTCTTAGACTACTGTGATTTCTACTGTAATATTTAGACTACTGTGATTTCTACTGTAATACTTAGACTACTGTGATTTCTACTGTAAGATTTAGACTACTGTGATTTCTACTGTAATACTTAGACTACTGTGATTTCTACTGTAAGATTTAGACTACTGTGATTTATACTGTAATACTTAGACTTC
>NC_048423.1:8483-12939 GCF_013103735.1 Etheostoma cragini | reverse complement strand
AGATGGATAAACAGTTGAAATAGTTAGCTTAAAGATGGATAAACAGCTGAAATAGTTATCTAACAGATATATAAACAGCTGAAATAGTTAGCTAACAGATGGATAAACAGTTGAAATAGTTAGCTAACAGATATATAAACAGCTGAAATAGTTAACTAACAGATGGATAAACAGCTGAAATAGTTAGCTTAAAGATGGATAAACCGTTGAAATAGTTAGCTAACAGATATATAAACAGTTGAAATAGTTAAATTAACAGATGGATAAACAGTTGAAATAGTTAGCTTAAAGATGGATAAACAGTTGAAATAGTTATCTAACAGATATATAAACAGCTGAAATAGTTAGCTAACAGATGGATAAACAGTTGAAATAGTTAGCTTAAAGATGGATAAACAGCTGAAATAGTTAGCTAACAGATATATAAACAGCTGAAATAGTTAACTAACAGATGGATAAACAGCTGAAATAGTTAGCTAACAGATGGATAAACCATTGAAATAGTTAACTAACAGATACATAAACAGTTGAAATAGTTATCTAACAGATAGATAAACAGTTGAAATAGTTATCTAACAGATATATAAACAGTTGAAATAGTTAAATTAACAGATGGATAAACAGTTGAAATAGTTAGCTTAAAGATGGATAAACAGTTGAAATAGTTATCTAACAGATATATAAACAGCTGAAATAGTTATCTAACAGATATATAAACAGTTAAAATAGTTAAATTAACAGATGGATAAACAGTTGAAATAGTTAGCTTAAAGATGGATAAACAGCTGAAATAGTTAACTAACAGATATATAAACAGCTGAAATAGTTAACTAACAGATGGATAAACAGCTGAAATAGTTAGCTAACAGATGGATAAACCATTGAAATAATTATCTAACAGATGGATAAACAGTTGAAATAGTTAGCTTAAAGATGGATAAACAGTTGAAATAGTTATCTAACAGATGGATAAACAGTTCAAATAGTTAACAGATATATAAACAGTTGAAATAGTTAAATCTGGATGTGGTTGAAACATCTTCCACTTGAATACAAATACAAAATGTACCAAACCAACCTAAACATGGACAGTTCAGTTGCATAAGAACACTGTAATGATATCTATTTTTAAATAATGGTCATAACATCCACTTTAAAATAAATTCAGCACATTTAAAACATGACAGGTGATCAAAAGGTCACATGTCAGCTTTTCCATCAAACTGTTCCAGCTAGAAGGTCAGTCAAAGAAAACGGAAGATTTTTTGTTTCCATGCGGGTTAGAAACACACTTTAGACCCCACATGGTTAATAATTACTCATGCATGGGAGAGTGACTCAGTTGTTGTGCCATCCGTGTTTTGGCATTTCGTTCTAAAGATGGAGACAATTAATTTTTGACGTCTTTCTACTGGGAAACACCGACCCACACGCGTGCTCGCACAAAGAGAGAGATGACAGCCTATGGAAAGTCAAACTGAAAAAGACATTTGTTTGGCAGAATGTGTCGGCCTATTAGAGGATTTATTGTGTTTATTACTGCAATCAAAGCAGAGAGGAACAGGAAGCAGTGGGAGCAGCTGTTAAATAACAGCCATGTAATGTGGTAAAAAGTACAATATTTACCTTTGAAATGTAGTTGAGTACAATGGAAATACTCAAGTAAAGTACAAAGGTTATAATAGTTAGCAGTTAATTTAGAAGTTGACAATTAATAGATTAGTATATGGATAGATGGATAAATAGACGGATGGATAGATAGATAGATAGATAGATAGATGGATGGATGCATGGATAGATAGATAGATAGATGGATGGATGGATGGATGGATAGATAGATAGATGGATGGATGCATGGATAGATAGATAGATAGATAGATAGATAGATGGATGGATGGATGGATGCATGGATAGATAGATAGATAGATAGATAGATAGATAGATGGATGCATGGATAGATAGATAGATAGATAGATGGATGCATGGATAGATAGATAGATAGATGGATGCATGGATAGATAGATAGATAGATAGATGGATGGATGCATGGATAGATAGATAGATAGATGGATGAATGCATGAATAGATAGATAGATAGATAGATAGATAGATAGATAGATAGATAGATAGATAGATAGATAGATGGATGGATGGATGCATAGATAGATGGATGGATGCATGGATGGATAGATATATAGATAGATAGATGGATGGATGCATGGATGGATAGATAGATAGATAGATAGATGGATGATGCATGGATAGATAGATGGATAGATAGATAAGAATCACTAAATGTAAAGGGTTAATTTACTCAACATGTTGTAGTGTAGCAAGATTTGAATCCAGATTGGGGTACTTCCTCTGGCCCACCAGAATCCACCAGAATCCCCAGTTTTTTTTAACACCCACAACAATAAAAGAATGTAACTTAACAAATGATCTCTTAGTGATAAAACAACACAAACGCTGTCCCCAGCTCCCACTCAGCTCATCTCCTCACTTCCCTT
Organism: Etheostoma cragini; assembly: GCF_013103735.1. Classification (NCBI taxonomy): domain Eukaryota; kingdom Metazoa; phylum Chordata; class Actinopteri; order Perciformes; family Percidae; genus Etheostoma; species Etheostoma cragini. The sequence continues at coordinate 10,429 of NC_048423.1, read as the reverse complement.
CAGCTCCACAATCCTCAGCCGGCATCTCACAGAACAGTGACACCCTCCTACTCACAATGTGACACAGAGGCATCCTGTGTGTGTGTGTGTGTGTGTGTGTGTGTGTGTGTGTGTGTGTGTGTGACGTCACAGTTCTCCTGAAGAAACATGTTGTTTTCATTAAGGCCGGCTGAAAATAGACGCCGTGATTCAGATCTCGGTCGGTTTTGGATCTGATCTTGAGCCAAATTGTGGAAGCCCTGCGTAGATCACCGTCCAAATCAAATAAACAGGAACAATTAACACCCACACACACACACACAGACACACACACACACACACACACACACAGACAGACACACACACACACATACAGACACCGACACACACACACTAGTATATTTACAACACAACAGCAAACAGCAGAAGCTGTGTGTTGTGTGTAGACTACAGACTATTTCAAGGTCACATTAAAGGAACAGTTCAGATGTTTTGAAGCATGTAGGTGTAGATTTTGGGGGGCAAATTTTAGGTTAGGAAACAAACAAGAAGAAGAACGGGACAGTTGGGTTTAGGAGAAGAAGAACAAGGTTTAGGAGAAGAAGAACGGGACAGTTGGGTTTAGGAGAAGAAGAACGGGACAGTTGGGTTTAGGAGAAGAAGAACGGGACAGTTGGGTTTAGGAGAAGAAGAACAGGACAGTTGGGTTATGGAGAAGAAGAACGGGACAGTTGGGTTTAGGTAAAGAAGAACGGGACAGTTGGGTTATGGAGAAGAAGAACGGGACAGTTGGGTTTAGGAGAAGAAGAACGGGACAGTTGGGTTTAGGAGAAGAAGAAGAACAGGACAGTTGGGTTTAGGAGAAGAAGAACGGGACAGTTGGGTTTAGGAGAAGAAGAACAGGACAGTTGGGTTTAGGAGAAGAAGAATAACGGGACAGTTGGGTTTAGGAGAAGAATAACAGGACAGTTGGGTTTAGGAGAAGAAGAATAACGGGACAGTTGGGTTTAGGAGAAGAAGAACGGGACAGTTGGGTTTAGGAGAAGAAGAAGAACGGGACAGTTGGGTTATGGAGAAGAAGAAGAACAGGACAGTTGGGTTTAGGTTAAGACCTTAAGAGATGGGTCTACATCTCCCATCATCACAGGTCTACAGTTGACTCAATGTTAATATGTGTACGTATTCTTTTAATTAAATCATACACTGTAAATAACGTCTGAAATCTCCAGTTATTTCCTTTAGATTTCACAGTAACATATTGGATATGATTTCACAGTAAAATGCTGTAAAGGTACATTACAACCTTCCAACATGACAACATCACAGTAGTCTAAGTTCTACAGTAGAAATCACAGTAGTTTAAGTATTACAGTAGAAATCACAGTAGTCTAAGAATTACAGTAGAAATCACAGTAGTCTAAGTATTACAGTACACATCACAGTAGTCTAAGTATTACAGTAGAAATCACAGTAGACTAAGTATTACAGTAGACATCACAGTAGTCTAAGTATTATAGTAGAAATCAAAGTAGTCTAAGTCTTACAGTAGAAATCACAGTAGTCTAAGTATTACAGTAGAAATAACAGAAGTCTAAGTATTACAGTAGAAATAACAGAAGTCTAAGTATTACAGTAGAAATCACAGTAGTCTGAGCAATACAGTAGAAATCACAGAAGTCTAAGTATAACAGTAGAAATCACAGTAGTCTAAGTATCACAGTAGAAATCACAGTAGTCTAAGTATTACAGTAGAAATCACAGAAGTCTAAGTATTACAGTAGAAATCACAGAAGTCTAAGTATTACAGTAGAAATCACAGTAGTCTAAGCAATACAGTAGAAATCACAGTAGTATAAGTCTTACAGTAGAAATCACAGTAGTCTAAGTATTACAGTAGAAATCACAGAAGTCTAAGTATTACAGTATAAATCACAGTAGTCTAAATCTTACAGTAGAAATCACAGTAG
>NC_048423.1:7277-8383 GCF_013103735.1 Etheostoma cragini | reverse complement strand
GAAGTCTAAGTATTACAGTATAAATCACAGTAGTCTAAATCTTACAGTAGAAATCACAGTAGTCTAAGTATTACAGTACACATCACAGTAGTCTAAGTATTATAGTAGAAATCACAGTAGACTAAGTATTACAGTAGACATCACAGTAGTCTAAGTATTATAGTAGAAATCAAAGTAGTCTAAGTCTTACAGTAGAAATCACAGTAGTCTAAGTATTACAGTAGAAATAACAGAAGTCTAAGTATTACAGTAGAAATAACAGAAGTCTAAGTATTACAGTAGAAATCACAGTAGTCTGAGCAATACAGTAGAAATCACAGTAGTCTAAGTATTACAGTAGAAATCACAGAAGTCTAAGTATTACAGTAGAAATCACAGTAGTCTAAGTATTACAGTAGAAATAACAGAAGTCTAAGTATTACAGTAGAAATCACAGTAGTCTGAGCAATACAGTAGAAATCACAGAAGTCTAAGTATAACAGTAGAAATCACAGTAGTCTAAGTATCACAGTAGAAATCACAGTAGTCTAAGTATTACAGTAGAAATCACAGAAGTCTAAGCAATACAGTAGAAATCACAGTAGTATAAGTCTTACAGTAGAAATCACAGTAGTCTAAGTATTACAGTTGAAATCACAGTAGACTAAGTATTACAGTAGACATCACAGTAGTCTAAGTATTATAGTAGAAATCACAGTAGTCTAAGTATTACAGTAGAAATCACAGTAGTCTAAGTATTACAGTAGAAATCACAGAAGTCTAAGTATTACAGTAGAAATCACAGTAGTCTAAGCAATACAGTAGAAATCACAGAAGTCTAAGTCTTACAGTAGAAATCACAGTAGTCTAAGTATTACAGTTGAAATCACAGTAGACTAAGTATTACAGTAGACATCACAGTAGTCTAAGTATTATAGTAGAAATCACAGTAGTCTAAGTATTACAGTAGAAATCACAGTAGTCTAAGTATTACAGTAGAAATAACAGAAGTCTAAGTATTACAGTAGAAATCACAGTAGTCTAAGCAATACAGTAGAAATCACAGAAGTCTAAGTATTACAGTATAAATCACAGTAGTCTAAATCTTACAGTAGAAATCACAGTAG
>NC_048423.1:6446-7177 GCF_013103735.1 Etheostoma cragini | reverse complement strand
AGAGGGGGAAACGCCAGAGCAGGGGGAATGAAATGGGCAAACGCCAGAGCAGGGAGAATGAAATGAGCAAACGCCAGAGCAGGGGGAATGAAATGGGGAAATGCCAGAGCAGGGGGAATGAGAGGGGTACATATAGTCTGCCGAAAATACTGACTGAAATAGTCCGGTCGCTGTGTTCTGACGTTTTCAGCGGCTATTTCGTCGGCCCAGTTTTATTTGCCAAAAAAAAAAAGAATAATTAACTGAAAACGGGTCAAATTTGACCCGAGACAACATGAGGGTTGTTGGCTCAAATTCAGCATTTTTTGGAGCAATATTTCTTATTTTGACGCGAGGGGGTAGCTACAGGGGGGCTCGAAATTTGCAATATTGTGCATAAATAAGCCAAGAAAAGATGGAAAAATCTAAAAAAGTCAAAAAAAATTAGCAAATTTTGGACGCTAACTTGATGCCATCTGTGAAAAATATGAAGTTAAAGAGAGGTGGCTTCTACAAATGGATAATGATCCTAAACACCCCTCAAAATCCATGGTGGATTACATCAAGAGGGCTAAACTGCAGGTTTTGCCATGGCCTTCACGATCTCCTGACCTCAACATAATGTAAATCTATGGATAGACCTTAAAGGAGCAGAAATCTCAAAGAACTGAAGACTTCTGGAAGAAGAATGGGCAAAGATCTCTCAAACAAGGATTAGACTCTTGGTTGACTACAAGGGGGGGGGGGGGGGG
>NC_048423.1:5454-6436 GCF_013103735.1 Etheostoma cragini | reverse complement strand
GCCATTTTGTTGTTTTCTGTTAATTTGAAAGTGTAAATAATGGAAATAAAATCTAACTTTTTGTGACATATTATACGAATGTCTGATCTGTCATTTGATGCCTTTTGAAGATTTTTCCATCTTTTCTTGGCTTCTTCATACACATTAATACACATTTAATACACACCCAGAACTTTCGAATCCCACTGTATGTGTATATTTACAATAAAAGATATTTTGACGCGAGGCGTAGCTGTAGTGCTTCTGTTTACGTGAGAAACGCATTATTCTGATATATTATGATATATTGGGAGTGGCAGTAGCTCAGTTTGCAGGGAGTCGGTGTTGGGAACCAGAGGGTTGCTGGTTCAAGTCCCCGTACAGAGTGGTGACTGATAGCTGGAGAGAAGCCAGTTCACCACTACCTACTCCTCTCTTGAGCAAGGCACTGAACCCCCATTGTTCAGCCCCCTCACTCTGACATCTCTCCATTAGTGTGTGTGTGTGTGTAATGGTGTCAATTGTAATTTCCCAACAGTGGCTCAATAAAGAGTATAAATGAAATGTTGTTAATTATCCAGCCAATTAAACCATTTAAATATAATTAGTTTATTTTTGAACGTGTGCCCCCCGTTTGGCCGTCCCGGGAGCTGTATTAACACAGGTTATACAGTGAGGTAAATAGCTATTTAACACCATGCTATTTTGCAAGTTGTCCCTCTTAGAAATCATGGAGGGTCTGAGATTGTCCTCGTAGGTGCACGTCCACTGTGAGAGACATAATCTGTGAAAAAAACATCCAGAATTCACAATTCACAACATTTTTTCAACTATTTATTTGTATGATACAGCTGCAAATAAGTATGTCTCTCTCTCTCTCTCTCTATGTTTTACAGTGTGTTCAGGGGACAGGCAGCTAGCAGAAAGTGAGATGTTTTTTACAGTGTGTTCAGGGGACAGGCAGCTAGCAGATAGTGAGGTGATGTTTTTTACAGTGTGTTCA
>NC_048423.1:3519-5354 GCF_013103735.1 Etheostoma cragini | reverse complement strand
CCCCCCCCCCCCCCCCGATGCCGGTTACCTCTCCCGCCGCTCCAGCTCGTTCTCCGAGGCGTTGAGCTGCTCCCTCAGCGCGGCGATCACCACGACGGCCACGTCCACCTGCCGGCTGAGCGCCCGCTCCCGCTCGGCGACCTCCTGGCGCTCCTGGGCCAGGTGCTGCGAGTGGGCGCGCTCGCACAGCAGCTCCGAGTCCGTCTGGGCGAGCTCGCTGCTCACCTGGGCCAGCCGGCGCTGCACGGTGCCGTCGGCCGCCCGCAGGATCCGGGCCAGCCGGCGCCGCACCGCCGCCGAGGCCGCCGCCGTCTCCACGCCCGAGTACGAGCTCTGCTCTGGGGGGGGGGCAGCACAGGAGACGGGTCACAGGTCACAGGAGACGGGTCACAGGTCACAGGAGACGGGTCACAGGTCACAGGAGACGGGTCACAGGTCACAGGAGACGGGTCAAACACACACTTAAATATTAATTCATTGCTTTTTCTTCGTTTATTTGACGAATGTTCTTATTGTTGTTATTATTGTTATTTTGTTGTCTTTATTCCGTCTTTTTTTAATCTATTTTTCATGTCTTTTTTCTTGCTAAAACAGCTGCTGGAGCTTTAAATTTCTCCGCGGGAGTCACCCCAAAAGGATCAATAACGAGAGGTCTACGTCTGAGTCTGACGCTGGAACCGCGATCATGGATTACTGAACGATTCAAACCGGCCAATCAGAGACTTTTTGAGTTACAGGCATCCAATTAAATAACGTCTTCTGATTTAAAGCATGATGAACAGGCTCAATTAGCGTGGTACTGTTCAATTAACGTCTGCTTTAAAGCTGCAAAGATTAGAAAAAATAATCTTAATATTTTTGTTTTTTTTTTAAATCCCGAAGAGAATTGTGATTTTAATTCTAAGCAAAACAATAAAATCTTGATTCATATTTCCCCCCCGACTCGTGCATGCCTGCTTTATAGCAGAGGTGTTCAACAGGGGGTCCGTGGCCCCTGGGGGGTCCTCAGAATAACTCCCAAATGATGTCTAAAATGTCTTTGAAAGATTCCTTTTACTTAAACATTTTAAATATATCCCAAAAGAAATTATACAATAATATGAATCAAGCCAATTGTTAGGAAAGGTAAGAAGGCCTTTGAATTTGGCCAAAAATTAAAAGGAGGAAAAGCCCCAAAAAATAAAAACAAAAGTAAACCTGAACGCACCAACCAGGTCCAGGTCCAGGTCCAGGTCCGGGTCTGGGTCCGGGTGTCTGACAGGCCCTGCAGGGGGGAACAGCGGGTAAGGGTGGCATGTGTCTGACTTTTTGATGTCCTCCTCATTTCTACGTCCACCTCTCCCTTCCCCTTCATCATCGTCCTCCTCTTCTCTCTCGTCTTCCTCATCTGTCCCAAATTCCTCTCCATCTTCCTCCTCCTCCTCCTCCTCCTCCTCGTCCTCCTCCGCCTGCGTCCCCACGCCGACGCTCTGGGTGCGTCTCCTGGCGGCGCCGTACGAGCGGAGGCCCTCGTCGCCTCGGCTGTCGCTGAGCGAGCGGACGTGGGGGGGCCGCCACGCGCCGCCCTGCTGCCCCCGGCGGGTCGGCGAGCTGGCGTCGTGCCAGGGGATCGCCGCCGACAACGGGTCGGGGGGTTTGCCCGTGATGCTGAAGGCGCCGCCGGGCGCCACGTCCGGCGAGCGGTACGAGTGGCGGAGCTCCAGGTGGGCGCGGAGCGACGCCAGGCTGCGGAAGCGCTCCAGGTCGCCACATCGGGGGCAGCGGAAGGGGAGGTCGCAGGAGGCGGAGGTGGGGGAGGTATCGGAGGTGGGGGAGGTGTCGGAGGTGGGGGAGGG
>NC_048423.1:1980-3419 GCF_013103735.1 Etheostoma cragini | reverse complement strand
GATGGATGGATGGATGAAGATGGATGGATGGATGAAGACGGATGGATGGATGAAGACGGATGGATGGATGAAGATGGACGGATGGATGGATGGATGAAGATGGATGGATGAAGACAGATGGATGGATGGATGGATGAAGATGGACGGATGGATGGATGGATGGATGAAGATGGACGGATGGATGAAGACGGATGGACGGATGGATGGATGGATGGATGAAGACGGATGGATGGATAAATGAAAACCAAACCCAGTAGTCCTTGTGTCACGTTGGTTCTTTAATCTCGATGAGAAGTATTCCAGATGTTCACAGCGTTACACACACAGACAGGTGTTGTTCTCAGTGAAGGCACAAAACTACACATCACTTTCTGCCAAACGAAATCCCTACGGACAAACGGGACATCCAGGACTTCAAACATGGCGGCGGAAAGAGACGTTTTTTTACCTATAAAACACAAAACTTTATTGTCCACCGACTCACGGCAAGAACAGGAAGTAGTGTCATAATAAAAACTAGCATTAACTGCAGTTATAATAACACATGTTCGGTTGTGTTTCCACTTCTCAGACTTCTCTCTCTCTCTCCGTTCTTTAGACTCTTAAGTTCAGATCCAGATGCTAACTAGCGGTAACGTAGCATCCCGAAATCTCCGTTGTTATTCGGTCTCGTCACTACCAGTTGCTACGGTTACTACTCGTTGCTACGTCGGAACCGGTGCCCCGTTGGAACCAGGTTTCGGTACCCGACCCTAATCGGGACTCTGCTCACAACTGGATATAAATGTGTAAAAATTACAACCGGTTGAGATAACAACAAAAAAATGCAGTTTTTAAAACGTCCGTCGGCGTAATCTACTTCAATTTAGTTGTTTGGCCGATATTTTGGGAAGTTTATGGAAATAAAGGAACGTTTTTTTCAGTCTTTTCGGGAAGTTGAAAGCGTACCGTTACATCCCTGCATGTGAAATCAAACCGTTGCTCCTCGTCAAGTACTAAACCTTTAAAATAGTACTCGCTCTGCTGTAAAAGTACACATAAGTTATTGTTTGTAATGAGAAAACTTTATTATTTCATGGATTTCATAAATAAATTTGGAAACGGGCTGTGAACACGGCTCGCTAACCAGGCTAACACAGCACACCATTTGGCATAAAAAAAATGGCAACTTCCAATAAATTTGGAATAAATCAGCATGATTGACACCTTAAACAGGTCTTTAAAAAAGGTCCCGGCAAGCTCAAGATTTAAAACTTTTTATGACCTAATTAATGCCAATTAGGATAAATTAAAGGTGCTATAAGTTATGTCACCTGGTTTTTAGGCTACAACATTTTTTGTCACATACAGCCAACATCTGTCCATCTGCTAGCTGCCTGTCCCCTGAACACACTGTAAAAAACATCTCACTATCTGCTAGCTGCCTGTCCCCTGAACAC
>NC_048423.1:0-1880 GCF_013103735.1 Etheostoma cragini | reverse complement strand
CAACAATAGTGACAAGTAGGCTAATGCATGTTAATAAAAATAAAGCAGAACACATGCAGAAGACATCGGAATAACTGTCAAACACGTTTATTTAGGATTAGACGGCAGCTGATTTGACACATGAGACTCCAGGATTAATCTTAGCCCGGCTGTTAGCCTGGCTGTTAGCCTGCTCTGGACCAGGCTAGTCGCAAAGAATAAATCTCCATGGTTACTTGGCTGGGTTTAATTCAACCTGGTTTCGTGCAACCGAGTCAAAGCTAAATTCATCCAGGATAACTTGAATATCCCGGCTTAATCCCTTATCCTAGTTTCGTGCAACAGGCCCCTGGTTGATGAAGCAGAGATTAGAATAAAACCCCACTTTTTTATATGTTATGATAGTCAGCACGTGTGTTTATACAATGTGCCTTATCAATAAAACTGGGACACTGCCATACCGGCCGTACTTGTCAATATTTCTTTTATTTATTTTTATTCAAAATTATTATTCTTAACATTTGACAACTAATCATAAGAAGCATACAAATAAAATACAACATAACTAAATAAATAATAATAATAACACCATACCAAAACATAAAAAAGGAATAAGATAAAAAAAAAACAATTCTGATAAATTAAAATTTATTAAAAATTAAAAAAAAACATTTACCATTTTAACTATTTTCTTTTTGGATTTAACTAATTTAAAAAAAAATGTATAATGTTATTTTGATTTAGGAAAGAAGCTTTTAATTTATCATTAATTTATCACTGTTAATATTAAATATACTGTTAATATTAAATATAATATTAACAGTCTATGTGACGGACGCAGGCGTGAAGCGAAGCCGGAAGTGAGCGCAGATAACTCTCGCGTCTTTTCTCTTTCTCTCTCCGGCGGTGATGTAGAACGAAGCCGGAAGTGTGCGCAGATAACTCTCGCGTCTCCTGACTATCTGGCGTGTGATGCTAGCGACCCAGAGAGCCACCGCCAGGCTGCCAGACCTGGGATGGATTTAGAAGAAGCTTTTCAAGTTGTCGGCGAGTTTGGACCCTACCAGAAGCGGGCCGTGGCAGTCCTAGTTCTGACACAGGTTGGTGAATTTAAATAAAACATGTTTTTATGTTTTTAGAAACGTAAAAAGCGGGAAGTGTCCGTGCAATAACAGTCAGTTTAAGCTAACAGCGGGAGCGCTACGTGGCTTAAAATGCTTCCCTGGAGGGGTTTTTAAGTGATTATGGACCAATAAAACAATATTCAAAATGTAATTTTAATGCTTAAGCTGTCACTACTTGGTCACAGTTTAGCTAGCTAGGCACGAGCGCAGCAAGTGCACTCTACGGGGTAGAGAACTTTACACCAGACTTCCTTGAAAAAACGGCGATTTTAGTTTAGCCTTGTTAATTGACAAGTTTACAAACATAGCAGTCTTAATTTAACACCGGTTATCTGTCTTACATGAGCTACTCTTTAATTCGGCATACCATACAAAGCTCGTTTATACATTAAATGTGTTGTTTTGAACCTCTCATTCCCGCTTCTGTTATTAGTTGGCCTTAGTTGACATAGCATCCATGCGCCTGATCGCTACATTGACTCGCACCGCGACACATGTCAAAATTGTTTAGTAATTTAAAGGAAATGGCTCATATGCATGTCAAATGTGTGCCGAATTCATGGCAACAGCCCACTTATCAGCGAATGCTTTTTCAGTAATGTCCTAATTGATTTTTATTGTCACTAATATCAAATGCAATCGCAAATGTCGTCATATCCAAATGAGGTTTGTCATAGAACAAAGTTTATTTACACTTACGGGAAGTGTGTGTGTGTGTGTGTGTGTGTGTGTGTGTGTGTGTGTGTGTGTGTGTGTGTGTGTGTGTGTGTGTGTGTG
>NC_048422.1:24969158-24978932 GCF_013103735.1 Etheostoma cragini | reverse complement strand
ATCTAACTGCCCAGTCGTCGGACGAAGCGGGGGGGGATCATCGAGATAACTTTCTCTACCTAACCCTAACCCTAGATGTGTGTTGCATGCCCAACATTGCCTTGTGTACAGTTTTTTTTCAAGCACTTATGTTACCCATTGTCTTTGCATGCTTCCTATTCAAATTTAATGAATTGCTTGTGTTCATTTATTATGTATCTATTTATTTATTTATTATTCATTATTTATTCTAGTGTGTGGAGTGTGATATGATTTTACTGGCACTTTTATTTTGCCTAGCACTTATATTTATTCAACTTTATCAGTGTGCATGCTTATGTTGTATTACACTTTGCGTAACTTAAAACTCGAGCACTTATTTTAACTCTTCTTTTAGACCTTTTTATTGTTGTGTTGTTTCTATTTTTTATCCTATTATATGTACTTCTTTCCCCATGAAGTAAATTCTATTCTTAACTAAAAAGACACCCTGCTACCCTCATAATTGTACAAAAAGGCCCAACGTGGTCCCGTGCCGAGCACTACCTTTTGTCATGCGATCCATTGGTGTCACCATGCCTGGGTCTTGTACCCTGCTCCCCTTGGTCCTGGGGTTACCAGTCCTACCCCTACACCACGAGTCCGTCTGCTAACAGCGGATACACAGTCCATCTGTTGAGGTTATCTATTCATTTATTTATTAAAGTTTTTTTTATTTTATTTATTTTTTTATTTTATTTTATTTAATTTTCTCTCAGATCAATAGGCCAGTGCCAAAAAAATTAAAATCCTTACAGTGTAAAGCCTAACCCAACCCTAACCCTAACCCTAGACACCTCAATAAATCTAAAAAACAACCATAAAAATATACAAAATAAGAACTTACCTTAATTGCAATACCTCTAGATCATAACAAAAATACTTACCTCGAAGAGTAATCAACCAAAATACTTACCTCGAAGAGTAATCAACCTGGACTTCCCCGATCCATTCGAACCCACCTAAAGAAAATACATTCATTATTAAACCAAAAAAAACAACAGTACGGATAAACCAAAATCCTTAATTATACAAAAAGAACTTACCTGACAAAAACTTAGAACCATCCTGTTTACAATACCTAAAAACTTTAACATAACAGGAATGTGAGTGTTTGCTGCCTGATGAAGGCCATGTTGGCTGAAACGCATCGCTATAAATAAACCTCACGACACTTAAGAACATCACGTGTCATTCTTTCACCTTTATTCAATATTTTCTGAAGTGTTTTACACATTTTTTAATGCCGATTCGGCGCACAAGATGGCGGCAGAGTGCCGCGCCTGTGGCTATGCTATTGCTAGCTGCAGCTCCAGCCCACCATTGACTCTAGCCTGTCCACCGGTGAGTGATTGTCCACTCGGCCGAGGGGACTCCAGATCGCGCCGCGAGCAGCAGACATCCAGGATGAGAGGGACCCGACACGTCCGGACGGACCTGGGGGCACACCAGAGCAACGAACGCCGCCTGGGCCTACAGCTGCGTCACTACATTCACCACCATGCTACTGGGGCTAATGCTAGTGAAGCTAATGTAAGGCGAGGTTTTTTCTATTTAATCCCTAACCCCATAAACCTATGAAATGATATAGTATCTGATTTAATAGAGTATATGAGGGATAAAATGTATGTAGCAATTGATCATTTACAGCACTACTAACATTTTACTAATAGAATATGACCCCAGACGTTGTACGGGGTGGACTGGGAGTATTTATATTTTGTTGGATGTATAAAACATTGAGTTACAGCTGATTTGACATTTACCAAAAAAGACAAATCCATAAATAGTATTAATTATAATTTCAGTATAAATTCAATCTGATTCTAGGTCAGATAGTAACATTTTATTGAATAAAAACTGATTCTCAATATCAAGAAAAATCTTTAAAAGTACAAGTTCATTTTTATTCTCACATTAAAAGTCAGTCTTGTGGCCAAAATGACAGGACGTTCTATTCTTACCTTCAAAATAAAAGTCATTAGGAATGCACAGCACAACATATTTACTAAAGTATTTGATTATAAAATGATCTTACACGAACTTCCACAGAAACTTCACAACAATGACATCTTGTTACAGCCTTCAAAATAAAAGCCTGAGGGAATAGTTTAATAGAGGGGACAGCTTCTCTGCCTTTAAAGAAACAGTCCACCGTTTCTACGGGAAGCCGCTGAGGTCACAGCCTTTCGGGACAAAATCTGTCAAAATAGAAGCCTGCACTAACAAATTGCATTAGTACATCTTGCGTCAGGTCCAGACTTTCAATATAAAGCAGTGAGGAAAAATGAGTAACAAATATTTTAATTCATCAATTGGATTTAACGTTTATTTCACATTTCAACTTATATTTGATAATTCACAAGATATTATTAGCCTATTATTTATTTATTACATTAAAATTCTTAAGTATAAAATAAATAAATTAACAAAATATTAAATAAAAAATGCTGATTGGTCAATCTATTGCAACAGGTTGCTGAGGCTCTGATTGGTGGAGAGGAAATTACCCATGAAGCTCGGCACCTGGAGGCCAGTCGTTATGCTGATACCACCACACCAAACCTGCAAGACAATTTCACTTCAATTAGTACTGCGGAATAAAATAATATATAATATATATTATTCTACTTTATTATATTGTATTATATTAGTTATTTTTATTATTTTACTTTAGTTATTAAAGTGCTATATAACGAGTACTACTGCAAATACTACAGGATGGATAAACTTTCTTATATCTTATATTACATTATTCAACAAGTAGATCTGACCAGACAATCTGATTGGCCAACTAGCATGACAGCACACCCAGAGCCAATATCACCTAATAATCACCTAAAATATCACGCCGCCATTTCTGTGTCAACATTACGGAGTCAAAATAAAACACAGTTTAGAAAGATATATCTTCACGTTAATAAAGAGGAACCAGAGGAGAAAACAGTTTAGAAAGATATATCTTCACCTTAATAAAGAGGAACCAGAGGAGAACACAGTTTAGAAAGATATATCTTCATGTTAATAAAGAGGAACCGCAGTGGACCACAGCTTCTCTCCTACTAGTTCATAAAGGGACTTCCAGTGGAAAACTAAGTTTTTAAAGATGTGTTTAAATGTGCCGGGGACTTGGCTAACTTCAGACTCGCTGCTAAATGTGATTTCAGAAGAAATCTTATTTATTAGTTACACTTGAAGTAGTTTGGTGTTTAAATGTGTGGGATGTCTTTAGTTTGAGAAATCCCCCGTCCTCTACAAAGCTAACGTTAGCTTCACGTTAGCTTCACGTTAGCTTCAGTGGGCTGACTAAACATGGAGGGACTAATCGTCTCCGGCCCTTTTTTTTTTTTGTTCAGAGACAATAAGAAACCAGTCTGATTCTAACTTTTAGATTTTTGGAACAGTTGGTTAGTAATGTCAAGGGTCTGATTTTATTATATATGTAATAATATGACGTTAAATCAAACTCTTGTGTAATATTACTTAATTATATATTATATTATTTATAGAGCTATTATATTAAAAGCCCAAAGAATAGGCACGATCTCTGGTGGCCAGTTGGTCATTTTTTATGGTTGTGAGATTTCCATTAATATTTATTATTAATTAGTGTGGGGTTGAAACTGTAATATTGGGTAATTATGGGGAATATTGTGTAATAACATTGGGTAATAAAGGGTAATAATGGAATAATTGAAAATATTGGGGGAAATTGGTAATAATAGGGAACATTAGGTAATAATAAAGAATTTTGGGTGATATAGGGAAATAATAGCGTGGTACTGACGGTGAAGGCGGGAACGAGTGGCTGGCTGAACTTTGTTTTGAAGGAGTGAAGAAGATGAAGTCGATCGACGTCGATGAACGATAGATCTCCTGAAAAACAAAGATCAGCAATGTTTGGCCTAAAGACACAAATCCCAGAAAAATAAATGGAAGAGCTAAAAGAGCTAACGGCTAAAAGAGAGCAGACGAGACGTTGTAAGAAAACTGATTCAGAGTTACTTCTGTTTCCTAGAGTCTCTAAATGTAGAATGGGAGCCAGCACCCAGTCTGGGTCCTGGGACCAGAGCCTTCAACTATCAGGCTCCTCTCCTGTGGACCAGCTACCAGTCTGGGTCCAGGAGGCAGACACTGTCCCCACAAATCAGAGTAAACTTAAATCTCTCCTCTTTGATGAAGCTTATAGTGAGTGAGGAGATCCCTGCAGAGTTCTGCTTTGCCATGAACAACTACAAACATTTCTAGTCACTGTTCCATTATCTTTTACTGTGACTGTTATTGTCACTATTCATTACAATTATAGAGGTGGCTACACCTGCTCTATCTTTAAATTATAGAGGTTGCTACACCTGCTCTATCTGTAAATTATAGAGGGGGCTAGACCTGCTCTATCTGTAAATTATAGAGAGGTCTAGACCTGCTCCATCTGTAAAGTGTGTTGAGATAACTGTTGTTATGAATTGATATAATTAAATTGAAGTTGTAATTGGTGATAAAACAAGTTTACATTAAATGTGGTAAAACAATGTAAAAGTTAATTATCTTCCTGGTACCGTTGTCATAGTCGCAGTAGATTCCAATTCGCCGTGGCAGCGGCCAATCGAGCGTCTTTGCTCGGTTGTTGTGCTTGGCGGCGAGCGAGCTCTGCAGCCATTGACTGGCGTGGAGACACCAGGATCCAGAACTCTTCCCTAATTGGTCAAAGCGGCCCAGGCTGGCCTGATTGGCCACGCCCACACTGAAGGACTTCCAGTCAGCGAGGGGGCGAAGCTCCCAGTAGTGACAGCCGCCAGTCATCTCCTGGTCGCCTAGGAGACGGCACAACAGCATTTAAAGGTATTCAATTAAACATCTGACTTTGTAAAATGTTTCCAACATCCCTGGAAAATCCCATTTCACTGTCCTAATTTGCCTGATCACCGCTGCTATAAATAATTCCCTTCGATCTGGTCATGTTCCCTCTGTCTTATAAAACGCCATTATCACACCATTGCTTAAAAAACCCACTCTTGATCCGGAAGTCCTATTCAGCTAAAGACCCATCTCAAATCTCCCTTTCATATCAAAAGTACTTGAGAAAGCAGTTGCCACTCACCTTCAGGACCACCTCAAACATCATAACCTCTTCCAGTCAGGTTTCGGCTCTGCCCACAGTCCAGAGACAGCCCTAGTCAGATTTACAAATTCTCCTCATATCATCCGATGCTGGCTCTTCATCCCTCCTCATCCTCCTTGACCTTTCTGCTGCCTTTGATACTGTTGACCATGGGATTCTCTTAAACCGGCTCCACCTCACTACTGGACTAAATGACACTGCCCTCAGGTGGTTCAGATCTTATCTCACAAACCGGACAGAATACATCTCCCTAGGGCACTCCAAATCAAATCCACACACAGTTACTTGTGGTGTCCCCCAGGGGTCAGTCCTTGGCCCCATCCTCTTCATCAATCTACCTAACCCCCCCTGGCCAAATCATCAGCTGCCACAATATTTCTTTCCACTGCTATGCTGATGACATACAGCTCTATGTAAATGTCACAGCTGACCCCCACCCTCACAGTCATCCCCATCAGGACTCACCACCTGTCTGGAGAAGATAAAGGTTTGGATGGAGCAAAACTTTATTCAACTCAATAGCTCCAAAACCAAAGCCATCCTGGTTGGAACTCCTTATCAGAACAAATCATCCTCCATCTCCAGCATCACCTTCTCTGGTACTAACATCCCGCTCTCATCTTGCATCGTGATCCTGAACACACCCTGTTACGGTAAGCGTACCTGACTCATTTTTCTTTTGCCTGTGTGTTGGTAGCTTTGCTGCTCACTAAATACCAGTTCAGTTTGTTAGAGTTGCTAACTGTCCGCTAAACACTTATTCTTATAGCAGTTCTGCCTAAGCACTCACATATCTTCTAATTTTTTAAGTGTTTAAAACTTAAAACGTTAACTGTTTTAACGCTTGGTAGCTAACGCTACCGTACTTTAGCCTAGCTGCTAGCGACTTTAGCCTAGCAGTTAGTTATGTCGGCCCCCTCTCCTCCTTTCTCCTGCTCGATGTGTGAGATGTTTAGTTACTCCTCTGCATTCTTTAACGGCAATGGCGTGTGTAACAAGTGTAGTTTATTTTTGGACGTGGAGGCGAGGGTTAGTGAGTTAGAAGTCCGGATCCCCACCATGACAGATCAGTCGTTAGTTACTGTAGCTAACCCCCCCTCGGTAGTCGGCGCGGGCCGGCCTGAGCCTGTTAGCCTCTGGTAGCCGTCCCCCGGCATCTCCTGGGCAGCCAGGTAATACTGCCTGGGTGACTGTGCAAGGACGAGGAAGAGACAAGCTCTCCAAGGCGTTTCTAACAGATTTTCCCCACTCAGCAACACACCCGCTGAGAAACCAAGTCTGATTATCGGTAGCTCCATTTTGAGAAACGTGAAGTTAGCTAAGCCGGCAGCCATAGTTAAGTGCATCCCGGGGGCTAGAGCCGGCGACGTTGAGTCTTATCTGAAACTGCTGGCTGTAAACGTAAATACAGCAAGATTGTTATTCATGTTGGTGTTAATGACTTCTGGTTACGGCAATTGGAGGTTACGAAGATTAATGTTGAATCGGTGTGTACATACGCGAAGACAATGTTGGACGCCGTAGTTTTCTCTGGACCACTGCGAAATCTCACCAGCGATGACATGTATAGTCGCAAGTCGTCATTTTGCCGCTGGCTATCGAGGTGGTGTCCAGATAATGATGTGGGCTTTGTGGATCACTGGCAGTCTTTCTGGGGAAGACCTGGTCTGATACGGAGAGACGGCATTCATCCCGCTTTGGATGGAGCAGCTCTCATTTCTGGAAATCTTGACAAGTTTATTAGTGGACCTAATCCTTGACAATCCATAGTTGGGACCAGGAGGCAGAGTCCCAGTCTAACACACTTCTCTGCTCCTTTATTCCAGGTGTTACCTAGTGAAAACCCCATAGTGACGGTGTCTGCCCCCTGACCATTGAAATTATTTAAATCAAAGGTAGACAGTAGAGGAGCTGTGCATGAAAACCTCATAACAATTAAAACCACAAGTGCAATAGTGCAAAACAATAGGAGAATTAAATGTGGACTCTTAAAAATCAGATCTCTCTCTTCTAAAGGGGTACTAGTAAATGAATTAATATCAGATTCTAATATTGATTTATTCTGTCTTACTGAAACCTGGCTGGGTGATGGAGAATATGTTAGTCTAAATGAATCCACCCCCCCAGTCATATTAATACTCACATTCCTCGAGGCACAGGCCGAGGAGGTGGAGCTGCAGCCATCTTCGATTCTAGTCTACTAATCAGCTCTAAACCTAAACTAAATTATGACTCATTTGAAAATCTTGTTCTTAGTCTTTCACACCCAAGTTGGAAATCAATGCAGCCTGTTCTATTTGTTATAGTGTACCGAGCACCTGGTCCATACTCTGAATTTGTATCCAAATTTGCAGAGTTTCTGTCAAACTTAGTGCTAAAAACGGACAAAGTTATTATTGTAGGGGAGTTTAATATTCATGTGGACGATGAGAATGATAGCCTCAGCACTGCGTTTATCTCTATATTAGATTCTATTGGCTTCTCTTAAAGTGTACATAAACCGACTCACCTTTTTAATCACACCCTCGATCTTGTTCTGGTATTAGGTGTTGAAATTGAACATTTAATAGTGTTCCCACAGAATCCCTTTCTATCTGACCACTTTTTGATAACTTTTGAGTTTATACTGCTGAACTACACGCCATTAGGCAAAACCTTCTATACAAGATGCCTATCTGATAGTGCTGTAGCTAAATTTAAGGATGCGATTCCGTTAGCATTTAATTCATTACCAAATCACAAAGTAACGGAGGACTCCTATGCTATTAGTCCCTCCCAAATCGATCATTTTGTTGATAGTGCAGCAGGCTCGCTACGAATGACTCTCGACTCTGTTGCCCCTTTAAAAAAGAAGATAATAAAACAAAGACGGTTAGCTCCATGGTATAACACTGAAACTCGCAAATTAAAGCAAATATCGCAGAAACTTGAGAAGATCTGGCGCTCCACCAAACTGGAAAATTCTCGTTTAATCTGGCAAGATAGTCTTAAAACGTATAGGAAGGCCCTCCGTAATACCAGAGCAGCGTACTACTCGTCATTAATAGAGGAAAATAGGAACAACCCCAGGTTTCTTTTCAGCGCTGTAGCCAGGCTAACGGAAGGTCACAGCTCTACTGAGCCAAGTATTCCCAGAGCTCTTAGTAGTAATGACTTTATGAGTTTCTTCAATGATAAAATTATAACCATTAGAAGCAAAATTCACCAAGACATGCCTTTAACTGACACTGACTTATCTCTAAACTCAGGAACCTTAGAAACAGCTGCAAAACCAGATATATGTTTAGACTGCTTTGCTTCACTTGATCTTTATCAATTTAATTCAATTATTTCTTCATCTAAGCCATCAACCTGCCTCTTGGATCCCATCCCGACTAGGCTACTTAAAGACGTTTTACCATTAGTCAACACTTCGCTATTGGATATAACCAATTTGTCTTTATTAACAGGTTATGTACCACAGCACTTTAAAGTTGCTGTAATTAAACCTCTTCTGAAAAAGCCAAACCTTGATCCAGATGTTTTAGCAAACTATAGACCTATATCCAACCCTGATCCAGATGTTTTAGCCAACTATAGACCTATATCCAACCTTCCATTTCTCTCTAAGATTCTTGAGAAAGCAGTCGCCAAACAGCTGTGCGACTTTCTGCATAGCAACAGCTTATTTGAAGATTTTCAGTCAGGATTTAGAGTTCATCATAGCACAGAGACAGCACTTGTGAAAATTACTAATGACCTCCTAATTGCATCAGACAAAGGACTTATCTCTGTACTTGTGTTATTAGATCTTAGTGCTGCATTTGATACCATTGACCATTATATCTTATTACAGAAATTGGAACATTTAATTGGTATTAAAGGAACTGCTCTAAGCTGGTTTAAGTCTTATTTATCAGATCGATCTCAGTTTGTTCATGTTAACGATGAATCCTCTGTGCACGCCAAGGTTAGTCATGGAGTCCCACAAGGATCTGTGCTCGGTCCAATCCTGTTCACTTTATTTATGCTTCCTTTAGGCAGTATTATTAGGAAACACTCCATAAACTTTCATTGTTATGCAGATGATACTCAGTTATATCTATCAATCAACCCAGATGAAACTAATCAGTTAGCTAAACTTCAAGTGTGCCTTCAGGATATTAAAACTTGGATGACCTGTAATTTTCTAATGTTAAACTCGGATAAAACTGAAGTTATTGCTCTCGGACCCAAGCACCTCCGTGACGCATTATCCAAAGATATAGTTACTCTGGATGGCCTCCCCCTGGCCTCCAGCACCACTGTGAAGAATCTTGGAGTCATATTTGATCAGGACATGTCCTTTGATTCCCACTTAAAGCAAATTTCAAGGATCGCCTTTTTTCACCTACGTAATATTGCAAAAATCAGGAATATCCTGTCTAAAAATGATGCAGAAATATTAGTCCATGCATTTGTTACTTCTAGGCTGGATTACTGCAATTCTTTGTTATCAGGCTGCTCGGAAAAGTCCATAAGGACTCTTCAGCTAATCCAGAATGCTGTGGCACGTGTTCTGATGGGAACCAGGAAAAAAGGTTTCTCCTGTTTTAGCTTCTCTGCATTGGCTTCCTGTAAAATTTAGAATAGAATTTAAAATCCTTCTTCTCACCTAC
>NC_048422.1:24965843-24969058 GCF_013103735.1 Etheostoma cragini | reverse complement strand
TCAGGGTAGCAGCTGTCGCCTTGGTCCCGCTCCATGTTCTGTGATGCCATGTTCAACTGCTACACTGCAGTGCCCTGCCACGTCCTGCCACGTCCTGCTGTGCCTTGTAATGCCGCACAGCGTCCTGCTATGCCATGAACTACTACAAAATTCTAACCCCAACCGGCCCGTCAGACACCGCCTACCAAGAGCCTGGGTCTGACCAAGGTTTCTGACTAAAAGGAAGTTTTTCCTCGCCACTGTCGCACTGTTGCTTGCTCTGGAGGAGACTACTAGAACTGTTGGGTCCTTGTAAATTCTGGAGTGTGGTCTATCTGTATAGTGTCTTGAGATAACTCTTGTTATGAATTGATACTATAAATACAATTTAATTGAATTGAATTGAATCAACAGTCAGTTATCTTGGTGTACAAATGGACTCCCAACTCACTTTTGAAGCCCATATAAATCACCTATGCAAGACCTCTTTCTACCACCTCCGTAACATCTCCAAACTCCGACCCATTCTCTCCCTCCCAGACGCCGAAAAGCTTGTTCACGCCTTTGTCTCCACCAGACTGGACTATTGCAATGCACTTCTCACTGGGATGCCTTGAAAGAGTCTGCAGAGGCATCATCCAGAACTCTGCAGCTAGGATCCTGATGAGAGTGCGGAAACATGAGCACATTACCCCCATTCTCCACTCACTACACTGGCTTCCCATCTCCACCAGGATGGAGTTCAAGGTTTCCCTCCTCACACATCAATGCATCCATGGATATCTCCTCTAAAAATAGCTTTGATTTCTTTTTTAATCTTTCTTTTTTTGTTTTATTTTTCTCTTTTTTACCTGTAGCACCTTGAGATCTATTGATGAAAAGTGCATTGTAAATGTACGATTATTATTATTATTATTACCAAATACTACATTATAATATAAACTTTTTAGAAACCGTTTTACAACTTCTTCAAATTATGTCTTTCAAAATAAAAGCAAGTAAGAATAATTATTAAATTTAACAAATAATTTTAGGTGTTGAATGTGTTTGATATTTTCAGTATCTGATGTACCAATATTTATTGTATTGAACTTTAATTACTAATATGTCTAATTAATTAATTCATACGTTCTATTTTCAAAGACAGGATGTAAATTTAAAGCATTGCTGTGAAGTACCGAGCACGGTGTAGGACTCTCCGGCGAATCGGTCGCGTCCGCCTCGACTTCCTGTCGTCTTATTGGGCGACGGCGTGGCGCTTCTGCTGCTGATGGAAGAAAAGACTCGAAGAGTTCAGACTGTTCTACTAAAGACTTCAACGTCCTAGGGAATGAATGATGGGTTAGGTGTAAGGTGTGAAACGGGAGGGGAGGGGGTGGGGGGGTGTTAAACGGGGGGGGGGGGTTGTTAGGTGTTAAACAGTCAATGAGGGTGAGCCAAAGCCATGAAGCAGCAGGGAAAGATGAATAATAGGCAAAACAAAATAGAACTTTTAAATAACATAATACACATAATTATATTTTACTAAACATTATATTGTATTCAAACAGATTTTTACAGAATAATAAAACATAGCTGTAATTGTAACAATAGCTGTAACTTTAACTGTAACTCTTGCTGTGACTGTTATTATAACTATAACTAACTGTAACTATAGCTGTTACTATAACTATAACTTTAACTGTAACCATAGCTGTAACTGTAACTATGACTATTTTTATACTGTACATTGAAACAAGTTTGAAGACAAGAATAAGTTTTACCAACTTGAATAAAAACTGATCTGAATTTTTAGTGAAACAATTGCTGATGTGATGTCAGCAGTGACGTGATTGGCTAAATGAAGCGAGAAATGGGCGATGAACGTGACAGAGTGGTTGCTAACCAACGGTTTGTACCTGAGCGAGTGGAGAGGACGCAGTACGGAGACTACAGAGGGACAAAAAGATCATCTGTAACTACATCTCCCAGCATCAGCAGCAAGAGCACCAATGACATCATCAGTGACCTCACCTGATTTTGTTCTCTTTTGCTCTCAGGCGAGGGTCGTGACCTTTGACCCCCTGAGGCTCCCAGGTCACCGTGTCGCCTCGAACCTGCAGCTCGGCGTGCGCAGTCGCCGCCTCCAACCCAAAGTTATACGCTGCAAAAGTACACATACAATGGGGTTCGAAGGTTTGGGCCCCCCAGTTAAAAATGTGTATTAATGAGCATAAAGAAACCAAGAAAAGATGGAAACATCTCCGAAAGGATCAAATGACAGATTAGACATTCATATAATATGTCACAAGAAGTTAGATTTGATTTCATCATTTACACTTTCAACACAACAGGAAACAACAAAATGGCTTCTGCTAAAGTTTGGGCCCCCTGCAGAGTTAATACCTTGTACACCCCCTCTGCAGAGTTTCTAGCCCCCCCTTGGAAAGCTAAGACCTGACAGTGTCATGGATTGTTCTCAATCATGGACCCCCCCCAACAATCAGCACCATGGCCCAGACTCATCTAAATAAGTTATACTCTGTAAAAACATCTAAATAAGTTATACTCTGTAAAAACAACTAAAGTTATACTCTGTAAAAACATCTAAATAAGTTATACTCTGTAATAACAACTAAATAAGTTTTACTCTGTAAAAACATCTAAATAAGTTATACTCTGTAAAAACAACTAAAGTTATACTCTGTAAAAACATCTAAATAAGTTATACTCTGTAAAAACAACTAAATAAGTTATACTCTGTAATTAATAGAATTTCTCTAAAGCTGTTTTGTGTCTTGCACTGAAACTTTATTTCGTTTTTACTAAATAAAGTTATTCAGTAAGTGACGTAATTACCTCTGGTTTCCAAGGCGACAGGCTCGGAGAAGTCGCCAGCAGCCGCTTTGTTTCTCGCTCGAACTCGAACGATGATGAAGCGGGAGTCAAACTTCAGACCTGCAACAGAAACCAGTCCAACTTCAGACCTGCAACAGAAACCAGTCCAACTTCAGACCTGCAACAGAAACCAGTCCAACTTCAGACCTGCAACAGAAACCAGTCCAACTTCAGACCAGAAACAGAAACCAGTCCAACTTCAGACCTGCAACAGAACATTTTTAAAATACTTTTATTTTAGCAGTAAACTGATGAGGTAGCATGGGGGTTGCAGCTCCAGTTTATTGTCCATCCATCCATGGGGGGTGGGGGGGGGGCAGCTCCAGCTTATGGTCCACCCGTCTATGGGGGGGGGGGGG
>NC_048422.1:24960318-24965794 GCF_013103735.1 Etheostoma cragini | reverse complement strand
TATTGTCCATCCATCCATGAGGGGGGCAGCTTCAGCTTATTGTCCATCCATCCATGGGGGGGGCAGCTTCAGCTTATTGTGTCCTCTTTGATAGTACTGCAAATGTTATGTATGAAGACGCTAGGCAACAACTCAATGAGTAACCAGAAAGGAGAGAGTATTATCACTGTTATACCAGTATATATACATCAGTTATATCTATGTAATATTGCAAAAATCAGGAATATCCTGTCTAAAAAATGATGCAGAAAAACTAGTCCATGCATTTGTTCCTTCTAGGCTGGATTACTGCAATTCTTTGTTATCAGGCTTCTCAAAAAAGTCCATAAAGACTCTTCAGCTGATCCCGAATGCTGCAGGCCGGGTTCGACAGGAACCAGGAAAAGAGATCACATCTATCCTGTTTTAGCTTCTCTGCATTGGCTTCCTGTTAAATCCAGAATAGAATTTAAAATCGTTCTCCTAACCTACAAAGCTCTTCACGGTCAGGCACCATCTTATCTTAAAGAGCTCATAGTACCTTACAACCCTACAAGAGCACTACGCTCCCAGAATGCAGGGTTACTTGTGTTTCCTAGAGTCTCTAAAAGTACAACGGGAGCCAGAGCATTCAGCTATCAGGCTCTTCTCCTGTGGAACCAGGTTCCAGTTTGGGTCCAGGGACCAGAGCAATCAGCTATCAGGCTCCTCTCCTGTGGAACCAGGTTCAGGTTTGGGTTCGGGAGGCAGACACCGTCTCCATATTTAAGAGTAGGCTTAAGACTTTCCTCTTTGATTAGGCCTATAGTTAGGGCTGGCTCAGGAGAGTCCTTAACCATCCCTTAGTTAGGATGCTATAGGCCTAGACTGCCAGGGGACTTCCCATGATGCACTGAGCACTTCTCTCTTCCTCCTTCTCTTCATCTGTATGCAACCTCATTCCATTAATGCATGTTACTGGGAGATAAATAACATGCCAGAGTCCGTTCTAGACCTGCTCTTTATGGAACCCCTGGGAGATAAATAACATCCAAGAGTCCCGTCTAGACCTGCTCTTTATGGAAAGACCTGGGAGATAAATAACATCCCAGAGTCCGGTCTAGACCTGCCTTTTATGGAAAGACCTGGGAGATAAATAACATCCCGGAGTCCGGTCTAGACCTGCTCTTTATGAAAAGACCCGGCATTAATAATATTAATAATAACAATAATATTAAAAAATATTAACAATAATAATAATATCACATATAAGGGCCATCAAATCCGTGATGTCAATGAAAGTTCTTCAGTTTCATCTGCTGCCAGAGCAGAGGACTTTTCAACAGCAGGATGGACCGTCTCATCTTCACGTTGCCTCAGGGGTTTGAAGAGACACCGAATGGATCATAAGACAGAGAATTTCCTGGCCTGCAGAAGGGCTCATGCCATGAAAGAGGAAAAGCAGCGGTTGTGAAAAAACTTCGGAGAAGACACGGAGAAGGACTTTCGGCCAGGACCAAGGTGGTGTTTTATGAACTCCTGAATCCAACCAACATACCCTCTACGGTAGAGGCAGAGCTGGAAGCTGGTGGAGGTCTCTGAGGCAGTCAAACAACGTTGCAGTGGCAAAGCCCCGGCAATAAAATAAATCACCGGTAATGCTGAAAGCTCTGGTTTGGTGATATCGTCATGGATGACACGCCTCTTCAACATTGTGTGGAAGTTTGGGAGAATGCCCAGGGAGTGGGCAGACTGGGGTGTTGGTTCCCCTCTACGAAAAGGGTGACAAGAGGGTGTGTGGCGATAACAGGGGTATTTATTTCTCAGCATCCCCGGTAAAGTCTACTCCGAGGTGCTGGAGAGGAGGGTTCGGCAGATAGTCGAACCTCGGATTGAAGAGGAACAATACGGATTCTGTCCTGGCCGTGGAACAACGGATCGGATCTTCACTCTCACAAAGATCCTGGAGGGAACCGGGGAGGATGACCCCTGGGTGCCTCCCTAGGGAGGAGGTTCAGCATCTGGTAAGGATGCCTCCTGGGCTCTGGGCCGACCCAGATCTCCACCCTGGCCTGGAAACACCTCGGGACCCCCAGTCAAAGCTGGTTAATGTGGCCCGGGAAAGGGAAGTTTGGGGTCCCCTGTTGGAGGCGCTGCCCCCACGACACCACCCGGATGAGGGGAAGGCGATGAATGGATCGATGTAGCGTTCAACGTCAAAGTTTTTCCTAATTAACCTTAACAAATGCTAAACAATGGCCATTGAGGCCAGAATAAAATCATTAATTCAGAATAAAATCAATTCATTTAGAATAAAATCAATTCATTCAGAATAAAATCAATTCATTTACCCAGTAATTTCTTAAAAATGCAGTTCATGTGTAACGTAAATTGCTGAAGTCAAAATGTAAATGGACTGTTTTTATAGATATCTACACACCTGCTCATCTGATACACACACACACACACACACACATCTACACACTTGCTTATCTGATACAAACACACATGCTCATCTGATACACACACACACACATCTACACACCTGCTCATCTGATACACACACACACACACACATCTACACACCTGCTCATCTGATACACACACACACACACACACATCTACACATCTGCTCATCAGATACACACACACACACACACACACATCTACACACCTGCTCATCTGATGCACACACATCTACACACCTGCTCATCTGATACACACACACACACACACACACATCTACACACCTGCTCATCTGATAGATACACACACACACACATACATCTACCCTCCGATGGGGCACCGGGGAAACTCAGGCTTCAGTGTCTTGCCCAAGGACACCTGCCTGCAGGGCCGGTGATCGAACCACCAACCGCTCTACCACTTATCAAAAGCTTTGGATTTCACATTCAGCTCGGAATTCCACACAGATAAAGAGAAGAAGCAGACGTGCCCTCTGACCCCGGACTTCTGACCCCTGACCCCTGACCTAAGATTGTGACGTGTGTGTCTCTGATGTCGGTGATCTTTTCCCAGCATGCCTCCCCTGCAGCTCTCAGCGAGCTGTCCCGGTTGGATTTCCGGTATTGAAGCTCGTAGCGTTCGATTCGTCCGACGACGCCCTCCCCCTCGCCGTCGGCCTCGCTTGCCGGTTGCCAGGCAACCCTGACAGTGTTGTCACGGACAACGCAGCCGGAGAAGTCAATCTCTGGAGCTCCGGGAACTGGAACAACAAAAACAACAAACAATAAATATAAATATATATATTTATAATAATAATAAAGTGACAAAGATCAAAGACTAAACAACGAGCAGGCCCACCCGACAGGAAGTGAATTCGCTGAAGCCCCGCCCTCTCGGCGCTGAAGTCCACGGTGAACCGAGACATGTTCTCCGAGACCCTGGGACGGGTCGTCAGCCGGAACGCCGGAGCCATGGTTACCCTGGCAAATTAAACAAAAATAACAAACAGGAAATAAATTAATACAAAGTGAAAAATGTACTTCTCCTTTTATATCAAGAATAAATATTATATATTAATATAAAATGTTAAATATTAAAATAATAAAACATGAAAGGAAACAAACTTAAAAACTAAAGATAATTATTGATAATTATGTATGAATTACATTTAAATATCAATATATTAAATCATAAGACTAACCTTTCTTTGATTTGTTTTGCAGCCTGAAAAAAAAATAACAGAAACTTTAAATATTTAAATTATTTTTAAAATAAAAACATGATTCATGAGTGTATTTTCTGTCTGAAGTTTATAGGTAAGATATAGAATTATAATAAGTAAGAAAATAATATCATAACTTAATTTATTGTAAGTTCCTTATAATAAAGAATAATATAATAATTTATATTACACCCGGGAAGACCTCCCCGACCTGATGGCTCCCTGCAGCCAATCAGAAGCCAGTATTCACCCGGACATTTAAATGATGATCAATTAAATGATGATGATTTAAGGTTTTCATCCTCCCATCATACCTTCAGGAACTCTTCTTCGTTGGTAATTGTCAGGGTCTGATTGGCGAACTCAAGCAGTTCTTCACACGACAAAATTGCAGACTTTCCCTCGGACAGCTGCTTCTGTAAAATATCACAGAAGATATAATTAAAGATTATTATATTAAAGATATTACGGAAGGAGAGAATAAGGAGAGGTGAGTCAATACGTTGGATTAGGAAACAAGTTGACAGGGTTAGCAGTGATAATAATCACGGATTATTTTCATATTAGAAAATGATGACAAGACTTTAGAGGAAATAAGAATGAACTATTTAATGAAACAGGGCTAAAAACCTGAAGCTCCGCCTCTTTTCTCTGCTTCTCCTCAGTAATGACGTCACGAAGCCCCGCCCCCGCCTCTTCCAGGGCGGAGCTTAGCTGCTCGAGCTCCGCCTCCAGCTCTGACATCACCAAACACGACTCCTCCTGATTGGACGGACAAAGTTGTTAGACTTGTCAAGTAGGGTTAAGGTTATGGGCAATAGTATTAGTACAAATGTAAAAGTACACATGTAGGACCACATTTGTAGGACCACACATGTAGTAGTACACATGTAGGAGCAAACATGTGGGAGTACACATGTAGTTGTACACATGTAGGACCATACATGTAGGAGCAAACATGTAGTAGTACACATGTAAAAGTAAACATGTAGGAGCAAACATGTAGGAGTACACAAGTTGTAGCAAACATGTGGGACTACACATGTAGTTGTACACATGTTGGAGTACACATGTAGTTGGTTAGTTTTACACTGTAAAGGGTAAATCCTGCGATTAGGGTTATAAAGTTATAACATAATGTTATTATATTAATGGTATAATATAATGTAGTAATTTAACAGTAAAAGGAGTAGCCCTGTGTAGCTCGCTGGTGATTGGTTTTTTACAGTTCACATAAGTGCTGTCCATTCTGGATATGCCCCGCCCTTAACTCTAAGCCCATCCCTACTGTATAACCCTCTCAGCCAATCGGCTGCTGACCTGCAGTCCCGACAGTGTGTTGTCGACTGTTTCTAGGAAGGTTTGGAGCTCTTCGTTCTTATTGGCCAATGTGCTGATGATCCGGCACAGAGCTTCCTGTTTCAGAAACAAATTATCTTTAATACCACATTTTACAGTATTTTAAATGTATTTTTACATGCAGTATTTTTACAGTGTAATAGTTTTAAGGTAACCCTGACCCTATGTTATGTAACCGAACCCTATTACATAACATAGGGTTACATAACAGGGTGTAACAGGGTTCGGGTTAGAGTAAGGCTGAATCCCATTTCCCCGTCTTACCCCTACCCCTTGGCCCTTACCCCTACCCCTTGGCCCTTGAAACCAAGGGGTAGGGGTAAGGGGTGAAAACATACCCCTATGAAATAAGACACCACTTGGTGACATCACCATACAGTATTGATCACAAAGTTCCAAGATGGCGTCTCTGTCTGTTGATTTTGTGGGTTTGGACAACAGTGTGTGTTATATATTTTATAGTTATTTTAG